>NC_086317.1:196042953-196135453 GCF_036172605.1 Pelobates fuscus
GTGATTGACCTGGCCAATGCATTTTTCAGTGTTCCCCTGGAACCAAGCTGTCAATACCTGTTTGCCTTCACACATGAAAAACAACAATATACATGGACTGTTATGCCCCAAGGGGCACAGAATTCCCCAAGCCAGTTTGCAAAAGCAATGAGTATCATCCTTGACCCCTGGCAGTCTGACCATCCAGAGGTTGTCCTACTCCAATATGTAGATGACTTGCTCCTTTGTGGAGATGATGTTCCCATGACAGAAAAATGCTCTCTGGATCTCCTCTGTTATCTTGCAGATCAAGGATGCAAGGCGTCTCTCATCAAACTCCAATTCTGTCAACCTACTGTGATCTTCCTAGGCCACTGCCTGTCACATGGCACCAGACACCTCACACGTGACCGTGTCAGAGCAGTGTTGGCCATTCCACCTCCAAAGAGCACTAAGTCCCTACATGCTTTCCTAGGCCTCATCTCATACTGCAGAGCCTGGATCCCTGAGGCCTCTCTGCTCATGCAACCCTTGTATGACGCTCTCAAATCAGACCCCTTCTGCCTGTCACCAGAGGCACTTGACAACTTCTACACTCTTCAGCGAGCAATTGCCTCTGCCCCTGCTCTTGGCCTACCAAATTATGACAAACCTTTCAAATTGTTTGTGTCTGAAAGACAAGGCCATGCTACGGGAGTCCTCACTCAACCACATGGTCCTGGCGGACGTCAGAGGCCTATTGGATTCTTCTCCTGTCAACTGGATATCGTAGCCAGAGGCACCCCCTCCTGCCTCCGTGCTGTCTTTGCAGCTCAAGAACTTATTGAATGTACTGGGGACCTGGTTCTTGGTCACCCTCTTACTGTTTTGGCACCTCATGACATTTCTGCAATAATTAACCAGGTCCAAATTAAACATGTCACAGCTGCCAGACACCTTCGACTCCAGTGTCGCCTCCTATTGCCTGACAATGTCACCCTCCAAAGATGCCAGGTTTTAAACCCGTCCACTCTTCTGCCACTCCCTGAGGGGGGTACCTATTATGGATTCATCATGGACGAAGGATATGTCCTACTCCTTACACACACCCTGGCAAAACTGCTCCCCAATTTGCCTCCCTGTGACGGGCCTGAGTATGCTTTCTGCACCATGTGGTACAAACCAACCATCAACCCTGAACCTCGCTATGAGGATGAACTTTTTCACTTGGTTGAGATAACACTCACCTTACAGGACTTCTACTATGATACTGAAGGTAACAACATGACTTTAGTCCAACTGCCACATGAACTTAAACATCTGTATCACCATTGGGACACAGCTATTCCACACGTCCCTGTAACCAAGTCAAAGACTAAGTCATGGGGTGATCTTGGGCCCATGGCAAAACTATGGGCCACCATGGATGATTCACAACTTCAAGAAATAGGTGTTGCCAAGTATGCATAAACTGAACGTGAACCTGTAAGAGCATGGCCACGTTACTTTCTGGAAGAAGAATTTGAAGACCTGGTCATACAGCATGACTATGACCCAGAAACCCCCCATGACTGCTTTGAACAGATGAAAGTGGAAACCACACATCTACCAACTGTGCATGAGGATCCACTAACAGATCCTGACATCACCCTGTTTGTGGACGGCTCCAGATATGCTGATGAAGAAGGAAAATATCATACAGGATATGCCGTCACCACAACAGATGAAATTATTGAGTCATCATCACTACCTTCAACAAAGTCTGCACAAGAAGCTGAATTACAAGCTCTAACTTCAGCATGCAAGATTTCTGAAGGAAAGCGCACCAATATCTACACAGACTCAAGATATGCACTGGGCGTGGCTCATGACTTCGGAGTAATTTGGAAAACAAGAGGATTTCTTACCACTGCCGGTACACCAGTCAAGCACAGTTTTGCAATCAAGGAGCTGATGGATGCCCTCCTACTTCCAGAAGAAGTGGCTGTTTTGAAGATAAAAGCACATGGGAAGTTGGACTCAGATGAAGCAAAGGGCAACCATCTAGCTGATCAAGCTGCAAAGCAAGCTGCAAGAGGACCACAGGAAGTGGAAAGAAGAGTGTCCGGAAATGAAGAAATTCCAAGAAATGAAGAAATTCCAAGAAAAGAAAAAATTCCAAGAAAAGAAGAAATTCCAAGAAAAGAAGAAACTCCAATATTCACTCTGCAGACTCTTCCAACCGACCTAAAGATCTTACGAGAACAACAGGCTACAGTAGCCCCTGAGGAAATACAGAAATGGAAGAAGAAAGGAGCAGTCCTAAAAGATGGAGTATATTACAACAACCTCAGATTCTGTCTCCCTAAGAGTTTGTACCCAGCAGTTTTTCAATGGGCACATGGCCCTGCACACTTATCAAAAGATCTGATGAATGCTCTTGTACAAAAGTACTACGAAGCTCCTGGAATTACCACGCTAACCAATAACTACTGCAAAGCTTGTGTCATCTGTGCCAAATGTAATCCTGGGAAAACAGCTAAAGTCCCCTCGAAGCACCTGGCTAAGCCCATGTATCCATTCCAAAGAATCCAGATAGATCATATCCAGATGCCAAAGAGCGGCAATTACGAATATGCACTAGTGATAGTGGACATGTTCTCAGGCTGGCCAGAAGCCTACCCAGTGATTAACATTACCGCCAAAACAACAGCACGACGTCTACTTACAGAAATTGTGTGTAGATTCGGATTGCCGGAAGTCATTGAAAGTGACCAAGGTCCGGCCTTCACAGCATCAGTTGCCAAAGAAATTTGGACTGCTCTAGGGGTGACTCTTGCTTTCCACACCCCTTACCACACACAGAGTAGTGGTAAGGTGGAGCGTATGAATGGTACCTTGAAAACTAGAATGCTAAAAATGTCACAAGAAACAAAAATGCCCTGGCCAGAAAGCTTGTCAATAGCCCTGTTCAGTGTCAGACATACTCCCAGGGGAAAGCCCTCATTGTCCCCGTATGAGATTCTATTTGGTACTGCACCCAGGCTAGGTTGCTATTTTCCCCAACAACTACAGCTTCAGACTGATGTTTTAGTAGATTATGTGACTGAACTTGCAAGTGCCTTAAACAAAAGTTTTCTCTTCAATTCCAGATCCTGATTCTGACACAGGCAACCACAGTCTGCTACCCGGTGATTGGGTCCTAGTCAAGAAATTTGTGCGAAAACACACTCTGGAACCAAGATTTGAGGGACCATTCCAAGTTCTCCTGATCACCGCTACCTCTGTCAAGCTGGCTGGTAGGCCACATTGGATTCACGCCTCTCACTGCAAAAAGACACCTGCTCCAGAAGAAGCTGATTCCGCACAACCATGTACTTCTGGTACCTAATCCCCTTGATTGGCCTTCTTAAAGCCCAGCAGGTGGCCATAACTAAAGATGCTAGTGGGTACACCTTCTGGTATAATTCATCATGTACCCGTGTGGCCACCTTTACCTTTGATTACTGTGATATTGTAGATTGCCCATTCCCTAAATCACAGATTCAAGCCATTTATAAAGACATACCGCAAACAAAGGACCCCTACATTTGTGTAGTGGATAACCAGTGGGGGCACAATTGTGACCATTGGGGGGCGGCGGGATGGAATACCGGGCCTGCCTGGGGTTACAAACCAAAAAGTGCTTTATCAAAAGTAGATGATCATGGTAGATCCCTCCTCCAAAGAATGACTTTAAGAAAGCCTGGAGGAAGTACACCTATGAAATTAATGTTAAATATTGAACATCCTGGCCCAGAGGATGCTGGTCGATATGTAATGGGAATGTACTGGAGAAGGGGTTCCTATAACAAACTAGGACATTTCTACCTCAATGATATGTGTCACTCTCCAGAGTGGCAAGGAGCTGTACATATGGTCCCAAATCCGCTGAAACCACATATCCAGTCCTTTAGAGACATGATGGCCATTGCTAACCCTACTTTTGAAGATACCATGGCCGCTGAAACTGGATTTAATGACATTAATTTGTGGTTAGAGTGGATGAGATATAATGCCAATAAGCATAATAGAACCGCATGTTATGTATGTGGTGGTGCCCGACCTCACCTTGGCACCGTTTCCCTAATCCTCCCTTTAGAAATAGAAGAGTGTTTCTTGAGCCTTTTTGCCTACCGCTATGATTTTAACAGATCCCTCTGCGAAGCATGGACAGCAGAGTACCCTCTCCTAGTAGGAAGTGTCAAACCCCCTGTTACGGTTGCCTCCAGGCTGGCTGGAAGTTGGACCGTAGAAAAGGATGCTCCTAGCGCTCACCAAAGGACCATCAGCACCGCAGCCACCATAAGCACTGCAGACCCCACGAACCACCGCTGCTGGGCTGGTATCTCGCCGTCTGCTCTGCGCCCTGGACCTACGACCAGGCTCCAGGTTCCAATAGGCGAACCTCTTCCTTCTGTAGAGCGAAGCAGGATCAGGAACAAGAGCTCTTACAAGAGCTCAGTAGCTAAGGGAGTATGAAGAGCATAGCAATCCCTGTAGTGATTATAGCTGTCCCCTACAAACATGAGTCGAGGCTGCAAGTTAGAGGGTCAGAAGAGGTCTGAGATGCTGAAACACCCAGCCTGGCTTTTATTGAGGTTACATGCAAATAGGACACTCCCAGGGGGAGGCATAAAATCACCAATCACACATCTGGTGCAACCCACACATTCCCTCCCCTCAGATAAACAGTTAAACCAATTATTACATACAATAAAAATACAGTTTTTACACACACACTGTAACTTTAAAACCATACATCCAATTTCAATAAAAGTTGCATATTCAGACTCAGCATACATCAAACATAAACCCTTCCAAAAATCAGCCAAATCCCTCCAGTGGATCAAAAGTTAGCTGGAAGTCCTTTATGACCGACCGCAAGCACAATTTCCTGCCCAAAACAGTTCCATAGATTTGGGCTGTGCGGTCGGTCAATTTCATGCGAAAAAACGACTAAGTCCCATTTCGAACGGGACTTAGTCTCTGGAGCTGCAAGTTCCGTATGGGAGAAGGTAAGGGTCAGCGGTGTTCGGCAGAATGTGTAGCCGATTTTAGTTCCACAGAATCTTTAACATACACCGCTGACCAAAATGGCCACCGCCACGTGTTCGGCTGCCGAATGGCGGCCACCCAGCGCTCGGCAATTAACCTGCAGTAACCTCACAGCCTGGGAGGTAAATTGCCTGCACACTTTAACTTCTGGGTGGTCCGCCTGTGTGGTACTTGGTTCAGTAAGCCCTATTTACGGAACCAAGTAGGGGAAAGCCAGGAACAAGTTATTTTACCGGTCTGGGGACATAGTCTTAAAGGGGCATTGTTCAGCAAAGTCACAATATGTCCCCAGACGGTTCTTAAAGGGCCATACACACCAATAAAAGGTAATACATTTTCAGGGGCACAATCTTCCAGGGGCCATAGTCATGAGGTAGGAGGCTGGCAAATAGGCTTCTCCACAATCCAGGGAAGCAGGGCAATTTTCCATTTAAAGGGCCAGTTACAAATAACGATTTGTAACATAGCTAATTTGGAATTTACTGAAAATGCCATTCCTAGAAATTCTATCTCCTGTAAGGGAGTTAAAATTTAATTTTCTGATTTTTTTACAAAGCCAGCATGCATTTAAAGACATTATAAGAATATTGTCTAAATATATTATCATTATCATTCCTACTCTTCTGCTTTTAAGAAGGGGTACTACTGATTTGAGTAACCTGGTGAAACACCAAAGGTGCAGAGGATAAAACAAATGGCAAGGATTTGACTTCCCATTTCTTCTCTTCCCATATAAATTGAGAATAACTCTGAAATGAGTGGTGAATAGGTACTGTGAGGTATGCATCTTTCAAGTCTGTTTTTTAACAATCAGTTGTTGAGTATTAACAAATCTTTGAAATAATAAATACCCTCAATTTGAAATTATGGTATCTGTCAAAATTGTTTAAATATTTAAAATTTATGAGCATTCTTCTTTTTTACCAGTAATAGATTGCTTATGAAACCTGGACTGTTCATGGGTACCTGGATAATAGCATTTAATTTTATTTTTTTTAAATAGTATTTAGTATGTACCAGAGTCTTGTCTTGGCTCGAGAATTTTATTGTGAAAGGTACATTTCTATGAACATGATTTGATATAATATCTATTTTGTAACCCAGAACAGCATTTAAAATCCAGGCATTGACTCCAAACATGGAAATAGTGAGTCAGTCTGCCTCCTAATCTTTCTTGGGAAGAAGGGGACCAGAGTATGGTCTTAAACGAGGCATTCCTTGATGTCCTGCCACAAAGGGGGAAGAATGGAGATGTTTGTTGTGTATTGAATGAGGTTCTATTTGCTTGGTATGTGTTCCTTGGAACCTGTTTATTATGATGGAAGTGGATGGAAGAACGGTTCCTTCCTTTTGCAGTCCTTCAGAAAACCTTAGGGTTGAAAACTTTCTTTAGTGAGTTCTAAGCCTTATCTAGTGAATTAAAGAGGTTGACATATTTGTGGAGTTTCTGACTGATCACTTTGTTCCCTGGTACAGAAGGAAGAACTATGCTTTCCGTAATAAAATCATCTTTATGCATGACAATGCACCATCTCATGCTGCAAAGAATACCCCTGCATCAATGGCTGCTATGTGGATAAAAGGAGAGAAAGTCATGGTGTGGCCTCCATCCTTGCCTGACCTCAATCCTATTGAGAACCTTTGGAGCATCCTCAAGCAAAAGATCTATGAGGGTGGGAGGCAGTTTACATCGAAACAGCAGCTCTGGGAGGCTATTCTGACATCTTGCAAACAAATTCAAGCAGAAACTGTCCCAAAACTCACAAGTTAAATGGATGCTGTACCTATCTAGTAGCTTACAACAACTTTGAGTGGGAGAGAGATAGGCTGTGTCATTGACCTTGTGTGTGATTGGTTAGGTTACTACTGTCAGTCGAACAGTGTACACAAACTTTCATTTAGAGATAGATATATTTTATTTAATAATTATACCAACATGGATTCACTGATTTACATTGTGGCAAATCTTTTTAGCTGCTTGTGACAGATACATCTGTATAACTACTATTGCTGGTTCGCCTGTTTTATCTCCATTCCTGGAATTACCTGCTCGTATGTCCCTGTTCATTTATTGCAAGATTATACCGAACAAAACTACCGAACGGACGGCCACCCAGAAGAGAAGTGTGCTGCTGGTTAACCTCTTGGCCTCAATTAGAACATTGTGGTTAACCGCAGACACCTCTTCATTCTAACCGTATGCAGGGTGGTCGTCGTTCGTATGCCGACCACGAGGCGGCGGCCATTTTAAACACGCGAATGAACAGCGGTGTTCGATGAAGAACTTATGGAACTATAAACGGACACTTTTTCCTACCGAACACCGCTGAAACTGCCGATCGCCCTCCTTATCGTCGGGCATACGAACACCGGTCCATTCTGGACTTTTGATGATGCGAATGGACTTAACCCAGATAGCCATCCCATGGAGTCAATTGTATACCGAAAGACACATGTGAAAGACTTTGACTCCATGGCGATTGAACTGTGTGCATTAGGTCTGAGCGCTATTTGGTAGTAATATGCACTCAGATCCAGGCTATCGGGGGATCTGTTACACGAATCAAATGTATTTGGTATTTTTACAGTTATGTAATTTTATGTGTTTTTAATGTACCATGTAAAATGGCGGTTTGCCTCTATCACTGGAGATAATTGGATTTCTTCCCAATTATCTCCAGGATAGAGAGGAGGGATTTACTTGTATAAAGGGGAGGGTTTATACCCGAGCCACTGTAATTGGCTACTGTACATTATGTGTCCCAGTCTTCCATCTGGTCCCCTAGGGGAGTGTCCACCAGGTGGGAGACCTGCATAAATACCAGGCAGGTAGCCCTCATTAAAGCAGATTCCTGTTTTACCCTCAAGACGGAGCTTGGTCTCGTGTTTGGGGGGATTGCTACTTGGAAGTATTTATTTTGCCTGTTTTAGCTGTGGAAGGAGTTCGGCTGATTCTTTGTTCGTGGGTTTACCGCATTCCCTTGCACTCTGTTTGGGAGTTTGGCAGTCTACTGCAATAGAGCCTGTGTCTCTGAAAGGGGGAAGATCAACTAAACTGTGGTTTTACCCATTTAAGCTGTGAGTGTCTTAACACTGCTTTTAGAAATATTTTTTTTTGTTTGATGTGTTTAGACCAGTGTGTGCTGTGGAAGTGTGTGAGCACTGTGCAGTGCACTGTGTTTTCAGTGCAGTACTTTAATGTCGAACACAATAACTTTACAGTAGCAAATCTACCAAACAGCAACCCATTTGTTAATACAAACATTTATTAAAGTTGATTTAGTTTACACTATACATTGTATGATTAAAAACAAACCCACCATCATCAACTTTATGTCCTAATCCCCAGGAGAAATTAAGTTTTCATGTTCCTAATACATCATCAACAGTAGTGCCATGGCCTCTTAGCAGGGCTGGCTCTTGGTGGATGCAGGATATGCAATGCACCCAGCTCCGCTCTACAACCGGGCCCAGGCCCAGACTGGCCATCAGGCACACCGGGCAAATGCCCAGTGGGCTGCGGTGGCCATGGGCCAAGGCCGGCAGGGGAGGTTACAGGACATCTCCTGCCGGTATATGCAGGGCCGGCACTATCCGAGCACCGGCCCCACTGTTTTCACTGACGGGCCGGTGAGGAGATCAAAGATCTCCCTCACCGGCCCACTTGCATAGACATTTGGCTGAGGAGGGAAAGGAGGACCGGGCGGAGCTCTATCTTGCAGCTCCGCCGGGTTCCTCTCGCGAGTTCCGGAGCCCCGATCTCGCGAGTGTGAACTCTAGCCTGCAGGACCACCAGGGATGGAGTAAGAGTGCCACCGCGCCCCCTCCCCCATGTACCACCATGCTGCCCCCCCCCCCCAGGCTAAAGGTAAGAAGGGAGGGGAGATATAATGCCTGCTTATTTTATTGTTTGTTTTTTACCCCCCCAACACACAATCCCTTCTAACATTCACACACATCACACACAGCACCCTCACAAACAGCACACACACAGCACCCTCACACACAGCACCCTCAGACACATCATACACAGCACCCTCACACAGAGCACCCACACACAGCACCCTCAATTACAGCACCGAGACCTATGGAGTCTATCCGTTCCATTGCTCCTACCATAAGAAGGCTGGATTTTATGGTCCCCATAGACCTAAAGGATGCGTACTACCACATCCCATTGCACAATGTCACCAGTGCTTCCTGAGATTTGACTTTGGAACAGACCATTTCCTTTCGGCCTAAGTACTGCACCTTGAACTTTTCCAAAGGTCTTAGTAGTGATCATTGCCCAGATGCGGATGCTGGGCATTGGCCTGTTTCATTATTTGGATGACCTTCTATTAGTCGCCTCAGACCGCCAGGAAGCCAGAGATCAAAGGGACCTGGTTCTCTCAGAACTACATCAGTTCGGCTGGCTGATCAATCCAGAGAAGAGCAGTCGAATTCCAGCTCAGAAGATAGTCTTCCTGGGAGATATGTTCAATACAAAATTGGACAAGATGTCACTTTCCAAAGAGGAAGGCTTTGGACTTTCCTCAAGCGATTCCTACTGTCCACCCTGGTTACAGCAATGATGTATATGAGACTCTTGGGCATTCTGGCCTCTACGATCAGTCTAGTGAGATGGGCCCAATGCCAGCTCAGAATCCCACAAAGAGAATTTCTGATCCAGTTCAACCCATCAAGATTTCCTCAATGGTAAGACTCCATCTTTCCTGGTGAGAAGGAATGTGTCCAGAGGTTTTCCCCTATCAGATCCACAATGGGTAATACTTACCACGGATTCCAGTTTCCAGGGATGGGGAGCTTATTGTCAAGACAATTTCGCTCAGGGTCTATGGACTGCAACAGAGTCAGTTCTTCCAAGCAACACCTTGGAGTTATGGGCCATATTCAGAGCCCTTCTACATTTCCAGATGACCCCAAAAGGATGCTGGATTCGGGTATGTTCAGACAACATGGCAGCTGTCACCTACCTAAATCACAAGGGTGGAACACACAGTCTCAGACTCATGAAGGAGTTGAAACCTATAATAAGGTGGGCTATCGTACACTCCCATTGTATATCAGCAATTCACCTACCGGGAGTACGGAATACAGTGGCGGATTTCATAAGCCGAGTTTTGATGTCAGGGTTGGAATGGCGGCTGTGCCCAGAGGTTTTTCGAAGCCTAATCTTGAGATGGGGATTACCCGAGTTAGACCTGATGGCCACCTCTCAGAACAAACAGGTGGAAGTGTACTTCTCCAGATACTCCAGATCCAAGCTGACTTATGTCTTCCCTCCGATACCTCTAATCTATACTGTGTTGGGGAAGATAGAGGGACAAGGAAGAAGCTATTGCCATTCTCCCATTCTGGCAACATCGACCTTGGTTCCCTATGACGACACGAATGAGTCGGGAGGATCTGTGGGAACTCCCAGTCCAGCCAGTCTCCTGATGCAGGGTTCTTTGAGACAACCAGGACCTTGTGCTCTACAACTGAGGGCCTGGCGATTGAGCGGGAATCTCTCTTGAAGGAGGGTATTACTGATTGGGTTATTAAAACCATTTTGCAGTCACGCAAGGTGTCAACTTTGTGCTGCCCTAGGCATGACAAAACTGCTGGGCGGCACTGGCAAGGGAGCACTGATTAGTGAGCTCTGAGCACTGATTAGTGACATCATATTCTGGCTCCCGGCATCACTCTGCGGCGCGCGAGGGAGCTGAGCAGAGAGTTCAGGGGAAAGTGCTCCCTTGCCAGCGCCGCCCACCCGACCAGATTTTTAGTTAGCCGCAAGGCTAACAAGACATTTGCCCTGGGCATTTGGGGGCGGCTTTTTTTGCCGCCCCCTGGAAAATGCTTCCCAAGGCAAATGCCTTGTTTGCCTCGCGGCTAATACGTCCCTGACTTCAACTACCTATTACAGGATTTGGCAGACCTTTGTCAGTTGGGCCCGTGATCAGGAGATTGTAATCATTCCTCCATCCTTGGCCCCGGTGCTAAGCTACCTACAAGCAGGTTGGATAAGGGGTTTGGCTGTAACACCCTGAAAGTCCATGTTTCAGCTCTCTCTGCCCTAAAAGGCCCTATAAGATTCATGAAGGCTGTTATGAAGATCTGACCTCCACTCAAGGCTTTTATGCCGGCCTGGGATTTGCCTTTGGGGTTACGTGCCTTGACTGCGGCACCATTTGAACCAATGGAGAGTATTTCTGAGATACTATTGTCCCAAAGTGTTATTTTGTGAACAGCTATCTCCTCAGCGAGGAGGATATGTGAACTTCAGGCCTTGTCTCGTGACCCTCCCTTCACTGTCTTTCATCAGGATAAGATGATTCTTCGCCCTGTGCTGGAATTCCTTCCCAGGGTGGTCTCGAAGTTCCCTTTGAATGAGGAAGTGGTCTTACCCTCCTTTTATCCTTGCCCTAACGCTCCTTATGTGGCATAACTTGGATGTTGTTAGAGCGCTCTCCCTCTACATTGCGAGGACAAGCTCTTTTCGCAAATCTTCCAGACTGTTTGTTTTACCTTGGGGCTGTAGAAAGGGTGAAGCTGCTTCTACTTCTACTCTAAGACAGTGGATAATAACAACTATTTCCAAGGCTTATTGTTACCAGGATAAGCCTCTACCTATGGGTATCAAGGCTCATTCCACCCGAGCAATATCTGCCTCTTGGGCTTCTGTGGCAAAGGTCTCTCCAGATAGTATTTGCAAAGCCTGCACATGGTCTTCTGTGAACACCTTCATCAAGCATTATCAGTTGGACGTTAGATCCGCTAATGATACCCACTTTGGAACGTCAAGTACTCAATTCAGTTCATAGTGCTCTATCACAGTTAATGTATTGGTTTATTTGAATACATTTATTTGCAGCTATTTTGGCTTGGCCCCTCCTTTTTGTTAGCATGGGTATTCCCATGATGTATATGCTGCCATGATCAGCCAGGAAAGTGGAAAATGTATTCCTACTTACCGTAATTTTCTTTTCCTGGCTATTATTCATGGCAGCATATATTCCCCACCCTTTTAATCTGTGTTTATACTTTTCTGTAGAGCTTGTTACTGACTGTGGATCCCAGGAAGGGGTCCTCATTTATAGGTTTGAGTGTTTTTCCTGTCCTATCGGCTGTAAGGGGTGGAACTAACCTATGATGTATATGCTGCCGTGAATAATAGCCAGGAAAATAAAATTACGGTAAGTATGAATGCATTTTCCACTATATAATGTCATAATAAATGTATTTTGATACTGAGGTATATATATATATATCAAAATACACTTAGAATAAAATTACATACATATATAATTAATATATATATATATATACAATAATTATATATATTGTGTGTGTATATATTTATATATATATATATATATATATATATATATAAAAGAAATAAATCAATACATAAAAGAAATACGCAAAATAATAAAAAATACATTTAAAAAAAAATCATAATTAATTAATATATAAATATTGGTATCAAAATACACTGACGACCCAGGCATTAAGTCCACAGAACTTAATTTGCAAGTTAATTTAAAAGTTCTATATTTAACCCTGTAACTTTCCAATACACAATAAAACCTGTACATGGGGGATACTGTTATACTCGGGAGACTTTGCTGAGTGTTTTAAAACAGTAAAATGCATCACGACGATGATATCACCAGTAAAGCTCAGTTTTGTCTAAAAATAGAAAAAAAATGACTAAATGACTACTAAAAAAGATTGGACATAACCCATTTTGTCTACTTTTTCAAATGGTATGCCATGGTGGGGTTAATTTTTATTTCTGGGCTGCAATATGGTGTCAAAGGTAACATAACCAATCTGTGAAATTTCAATTCGCAAAAACGGAAATGGGCAAGTCTTATATTTGGCCCTGTAACTTTCCAATACGCCATAAAACCTATACATGGAGGGTACCCTGGTACTTGTGAGACATTAATCTACACAAATATGAGTGTTTCAGAGCCGAAAAATGTATAATACTGTTGATATCATTGGTAAAAAGACACATTATTCGTGAAAAATTGAAAAAACAAATATGAACACTAACTTTGGACAGTGTTTGTGACTAAGTGAATACCAAAAAAGACTGGACATACCCAATTTTGAATACCCTGGGTTGTCTACTTTTGCAAATGGCATGCTATGATGGGGTTAATTTTTATTCCTGTGCTGCCATACGGTCTCAAAGGTAACATAGCCCAGCAAACCAATCTGGCAGAATCCATTGTATAAAAACTGAAAATGGGGCAAGCCCTGTATTTGGCCATGTAACTTTTCAATAGCCCTTAAAACCTGTAGATGGTGGGTGCTGTTATATCCATGAGACATCGCTGAACACAAATATGTGTATTTTATTGCAGTAAAATCTAACACTATTTTGACATTCATGGTTAACGTTTCATGCAGAACTAAGAAAATATCAAAATGTCCTAATTTTTCACATATTTGTAGATTTTATTCATATTAAATTATATTGCATATATAAATATTGATGTGAAATGAAAACTCTATATCTTCTGAAGGATTCTAAGTATTCCAAGACCAAACTAAGTAGTCCAAGACTAAGTAGTCCAGTAACCCACACTAAAACTAAATCTATTAGTCTAAATCCTGATCAGGACAGGTGGCTAGGCTGTTTCCTAACAACATCTCTATTTTCAGCCGCTTTCTAGCTATGCCCTAATTATTTGCCAGCCAGCCACCGATCAGATAAATAAATCACATAAATAAACTGCCTAAATTGCCAGTGTTAGTCTACTTGAGCGCGTGACGTACCTTTATACCTGGTCAGTGCTACCAGGTCATCAGGAGTACCAACAGACTTGCATTGATAGAGAACATTATATATGGTTGCAAGTGTGTGGTTGTATAACCTTTTTTTGGATAGTGATCTTTCAACTAACTAGGAGGATGGTGACCCCTGGTGGACTGTGTATAAGCTGCAATTCTTTTTACCAAATTGGATAAATTGTTGATACAGATTATATACTGTTCTAAATAGAACATAAGTTTCTCTTATGGTTTACTATTTTTTTTACTATTTCTTTTTCGTCTTCCTTTTTCTTCTCTTTTAATGTGTAGGAAGATCCCAGGAGATTTTTGTACCTTTGTTTAGATGATGTGCATGTTTTTGATATGTTTTTAATTTTAATGAGAATTAATTAAAAGTGATGTTTTAATTACTTATTTTGTAGAGCTAAAACCCTTTGGTCCTGTGGTGGACCATCTCAATCAGACTGGTTCCACAATCTCTTTGTTTAAGGGTATAGTTTTCTCTGTACAAAACAAACTCAAATAGAGTAGAGGAAAAAAAGGAGCTTAAACTAACATTGGTGAGTGATATAAATTACTGTACAGAAAGAAAAATATAGATTACAGAGAAAGTGGATTTGCCATCTCCCAATCTATTTTAAATGTAAAAAGTGTGTGTGTGTGTGTGTGTGTGTGTGTTTGGTGTCTGACAATATAAAACATTAAGGAGTTAGAAAAACAATAATTTACCTAAAGGCTCCAAATCTGGTGAAATCTCTGGCAAGTTGAACAGACTAGAGCAAATTGACTATGACTAGATAGATGAGCATATTTCCCTTGATTTTTGTACTATTCCAAGGCAGGGGCGTATTAGCCGCGAGGCTAACAAGGCATTTGCCTTGGGCGGCATTTTCCAGGGGGCGGCAAAAAAAGCCGCCCCCAAATGCCCAAGGCAAATGTCTTGTTAGCCTCGCGGCTACCAGACATGCCGGCGGGGTGCTGGGCGACCGGGCGGCACTGTCTGGCGGGCGGCCGGCCGGCGAGGGAGCACTTCCCCTGAGCTGTCTGCTCAGCTCCCTCGCCAGCCGCGGAGTGAGGCTGGGAGGCGGAGCCGGAATATGACGTCATATTCCGGCTCCCAGCCTCACTCTGAGGCGCGCGAGGGAGCTGAGCAGACAGCTCAGGGGAAGTGCTCCCTCGCCGGCCAGCCGCCCGCCAGGCAGTGCCGCCCGATCGCCCAGCAGCCACTGGACCACCAGGGAGGAAGAGACACCCCCCCCCTCCCCAGCATTCCCAAAGGTAAGGAGGCGGGGGGGGGGGGGGGTTAAATTAAAAAAAAAAAAAATGTGTTAAAAATTAATTAAAAAAAAAAGTGTTAGAAATAAATAAAAAAAAACGTGTTAAAAAAAAATTAAAAAAAAGTGTTAAAAAAAATAAAAATGTGTTAAAAATAAATTTAAAAAAAAGGGTTAATGTGGGTGGGTGAGTGTGTGTCAGTGTCTGTTAGTGTCAGTGTCTGTTAGTGTCTGTGTCTGTTAGTGTGTGTGTCTGTTAGTGTGTGTCTGTGTCTGTTAGTGTGTGTCTGTGTCTGTTAGTGTGTGTCTGTGTCTGTTAGTGTTTGTGTCTGTTAGTGTTTGTGTCTGTTAGTGTGTGTGTCTGTTAGTGTGTGTGTGTGTCTGTTAGTGTGTGTGTCTGTTAGTGTGTGTTTGCCTGTGAGTGTGTGTGTGTATGTGTCAGGGTACTCACCTGTGAGACAGACGGCAAGACGTGGTCGCTCCTGGAATTCCCAACAGGGGACTTGAACCGGGGTACTTGTCTATCCCAGTCCTGCTCTCTACCTCTGAGCCACAGCGGCTTTACCTGAGACTTCTGATTCCGGCCTTGTTCATTCTGGCTTGGCTACTACACCGGGGGCTGCACCATGACTTGCCTGCTTCTCACCTGACTCTGATCTCCATTAGCAGGGTATTTAAACCCAGCCTCGCCCTGCTCTCATTGTCAAGTCTTTGATCTTTGTTCCTGTGTCGTACCAGTGTTCCTGTTTATTCTGCTTCGTGTATTTGACCTCGGCTTGTGACTACGTTTATTCTACCTCTGGCATCCTTTGACCTCGGCTATCCCTCGACTATCCTGCTGGTTCTGTCCTTGCCTGTCCTGCGAATTTGGTACTGCATCCTGCACAGCCCCCGTGCACAGACCCACAGGCCAGGTGAATTCTTACCTGACCACCTCGGCCTGTGGCTATCTGCAAGGGTGAGCGTCATATCTGCGCTACAGACTCCCAACTCAGGTAAGACCCTGACAAAAGACTTGACCAATATGGAGTCCGCAGAAATGTGCTCACCCTCACTCCAGCAAGTGTCCAGCCTGGCCCAGATTGTTTCGGAGTTGCAGCAGGAACTTTTATCTCTTAAAGGCGCAGTACATCCAGCTCCGGAACCCTTTGTCATCATGCCCGACAGATTTGATGGTAACTACACGTCCTTCCAGTCATTCAGGATGGATTGCGAGGTATTGTTCTCTTTAAAGCCTCGAACTTACGCCACGGATTTCATCAGGGTCAGAGCGGCTATCAACCTGTTGTCTGGACGCATTAAAGCTTGGTCTTACCAAATGTTGCAGAGGAAGAGTCCTGTCCTTGTCAGCTGGGAGTCCTTTATTATTGCTTTGGACTCACAGTGCAGGATCACTAAGCCCAAGCCAGCTCCAACTACTAAAAAATCGCGGAGTCTACGTCACCACACCCCAGTGATACCCTCTTATGATCCAGTTCCCAGGAGAACTCCAGAGGTATCCTGTGTTCAACTTGATCCTGAGGAGCCTATGCAAATTGGACGTGTCCACTGCAAAGTCACACCGGGAGAGAGGGACCGAAGGAGAAGCCATGGTCTGTGCTTTTACTGTGGAGAAGGTGGACACTTCATCACGCTTTGTCCTGTTCGCCCTCCTAGACCTCCTGCTCCAGAGTCGTCTGCCTTTACTACCAAAGTTGCTTCCTGTATTACCACCACTACTTCCTACCCACTTGAAAAGGATTTACCTAAGGATTGTGTCATTGCTTCTAATGGCACTACGGTCTGTAAAAAAGACTTGGAAGTGTTCGAAAAAGCACTGCTAGCTGCGAGCACTGTCCCTCCCGAAGTTGTGGAAGTTTTCGTCACCCCTACCCGGAACCTAGACCGATCGTCCGCCGTACCAGAAACTGGTACTGGGAAATCCCGAGCTAATCAGGGATCCCATACTGAGGACTTTCACTATGGGGACTCGACGGATTCTGAGAGTGACTCTGGAGAGACGGATTACTTCGATGAGGAGCCTGCTTACGCCCAGAGGTCGTTTTTGAAGGGGGAGGTACTGTCAGGGTACTCACCTGTGAGACAGACGGCAAGACGTGGTCGCTCCTGGAATTCCCAACAGGGGACTTGAACCGGGGTACTTGTCTATCCCAGTCCTGCTCTCTACCTCTGAGCCACAGCGGCTTTACCTGAGACTTCTGATTCCGGCCTTGTTCATTCTGGCTTGGCTACTACACCGGGGGCTGCACCATGACTTGCCTGCTTCTCACCTGACTCTGATCTCCATTAGCAGGGTATTTAAACCCAGCCTCGCCCTGCTCTCATTGTCAAGTCTTTGATCTTTGTTCCTGTGTCGTACCAGTGTTCCTGTTTATTCTGCTTCGTGTATTTGACCTCGGCTTGTGACTACGTTTATTCTACCTCTGGCATCCTTTGACCTCGGCTATCCCTCGACTATCCTGCTGGTTCTGTCCTTGCCTGTCCTGCGAATTTGGTACTGCATCCTGCACAGCCCCCGTGCACAGACCCACAGGCCAGGTGAATTCTTACCTGACCACCTCGGCCTGTGGCTATCTGCAAGGGTGAGCGTCATATCTGCGCTACAGACTCCCAACTCAGGTAAGACCCTGACAGTATGTTAGTTTGTGTCTGCTAGTGAGTGAGTGTGTTTGTCTGTTAGTGTGTGTGTGTGTATTTAGAATGCGTTGCGGGGGGAAAGGTTGGGTGGGGGTGGCGCGGGGGGAGGGGGGGCGCCTGAGTTTTGTCCTGCCTAGGGCAGCACAAAACCAGGATACACCACTGTTCCAAGGGACATTGAAAGCACTGTAACAGTTTCATCCCTTTAACCCCTTGAGGACACATGACGTGTGTGAATTGTCATGATTCCCTTTTATTCCTTGTTCCTTAAGGGGTTCAAGTGTTTATAGTGTTTTTAGTGTCTGCAGTCCCTGGTGTCCCTCTTCTATTTAGCGTTAAACTGTTTTTAATGTTTTAATGCAATGCAAGTCTTCAGCAGCCCATCCCCTCTGTGCTGCTTAAACTAATGAGTTAGCATTAGCCTAACCAGAAAAGTGGATGTGATTGGCTTTGTGTGTTAACGGACTGCTTTCATCCTATCAAAGCGCCTATGGCTGGCGTTAAATGGTATGGCAAGCATGAAGTGTGTAATCTCCGCTTTAGCAATACCTCCAGTGGGGTCTAGGTTATGAGTGGCCAGAGACACTTGTTTTGTGTAAAACTGATCAAAATTGTTTAAACACTGATTGTAGGGTCAGTGCCAGAAGACTCCAAGGCATGACAACAAATGCATTGATATGAAATCATTATGGAGTCCCATAAGAAACCAGAGGAGCCAAGTCAATGTTGAAAATTAAATCAATGTTTCTTGTATTTTAAAGGCTTAAAGGGACACTATAGTCACCTCAACAACTACAGCTCAATGTAGTTGTTCAGGTATGATCTATAGCTCCCTGCAGGGAATATAATGTAAACACTGTTTTTTCAGAGAAAATACAGTGTTTACATTGATTGATGGGAATACCTCCAGTGGCAGTCACTCAGACGGCCACCAGAGGGACTTCCTATCATGCAGGGCCCTAAAAAGGCCCTGTACACGTCAGACGTATTAAAATACGTCTGACGTGTGCAGGAGAGAGAAGGCACTGTGTGCGCGCCTTCTCTCTCCAGCCTGTCAGCAGAGGAGGGTGGCGGGCAAAGACCGCGAGCTGAGCTGTCACTCAGCTCAGCTCGCGGCCGCGCACACCTCCCGCATGCGCGGTAGTGCGCTAAGTACTTCAGAGGGCGGCATGAATGCTGCCCTCTGAAGTATGTGCGCATGTGTGGCGAAGCCGCGCATGCGCACAAGGGAGCAATGACACTTCCAAATGGAAGCGTCTGATTGCTCCCTGCTCGCGCCCGCCTATTTCGTCTTTTTGACGAAATAGGGGGCGCGGCTTCACAAGGCTCCCGGCGCTGGAACCAGGTGAGTAAAGAGGCTTGGCTGGAGAGTCCCTTTAACAGGTTGTCAATACATTTTTAATCAGAAGCTCTCAGTTTAGTTAAGTAATTAAATGGATCTACAATTAAAGGGACACTCTAGGCACCCAGACCACTTCTGCTCATTGGAGTGGTCTGGGTGCCAACTCCCACTACTCTTAACCCTGCAAATGTAATTATTGCAGTTTTTTATAAACTGCAATAATTACATTGCAGGGTTAACTCCACCTCTAGTGGCTGTCTATTAGACAGCCACTAGAGGTCACTTCCTGGGTTCTAGCACAGGAAACCTGTGCTAGAGCGTCGCTGGACGTCCTCACGCTGTGTGAGGACCTCCAGCGTCGCTCAAAACCCCATAGGAAAGCATTGAAATGATTTTTCAATGCTTTCCTATGGGGAGACGTAATGCGCATGAGCGGCATTGCCGCGCATGCGCATTAGGTCCCCTCGGCCGGTGGGCGAGATCAGTCTCGCCCACCGGCCGACGCAATGAAGAGGAGGAGCGTCGCGGAGGCGGAGACAGCGACAAGGGACATCGCCGCTGCCTCAGGTAAGTCACTGAAGGGGTTTTCACCCCTTCAGTAACCGGGGATTGGCGGGTGGGAGGGAGAGGGACCCTCCAGTGCCAGGAAAACGGATCGTTTTCCTGGCACTGGAGTTTCCCTTTAATAAGAGAAATGAGTGGACACCAGTCACATGAGAAGCACTCTGCTTAAAATGTGATGTGAGTGATTGAGGTAAAAATGGGACTTTACTATTTGTGTCTATATAGAAACATAGAATGTGATGGCAGATAAGAGCCATTTAGCCCATCTAGTCTGCCCAATTCGTAAAATATTTTCATTAGGCTCTTATATCTATGATTACCTTATTCCTATTCTACACATACTTAAACTACCTCACTGTGTTAACCACTTCAGCTAGAAGGCTATTCAATGCATCTACTACCCTCTCAGTAAAGTAGTACTTCCTGATATTATTTTTAAACCTGCTGGAGGGCCCAAGACAGCTGCTCCGTTTGCCCTCTGCCCGCAAACTATGGGGACCCATCGGGTGGCCCATGCACTTAGGGCCACCCAGTGGGCCTGTGTCAGCAGGGGCCCGGTCGGGCGCTGTGGCGCTTTAACAGCGCGACCGGGCCCTTACTTTTCGGCAGCCGACTGGGAGGAAGTGACAGCCGCGCGTCACTTCCTCCCACAGAAACAGGAGCCGCGCGGGAGGAAGAAGCTGTTCCGGAGGGGGCCAGGCCGGGAGAGCTTAACTCCCAGCCACCCCAGCCAGCCCACTGGACCCCAGGGAAGCCACCCTCCAGGAAAAGGTAAGAAACTGGAGGGTGGTTATCAAATTTTGCATGAGTGTGTGTGTGTGTCAGTGTCAGTATATATGTATGTGTGTATGTGCTAGTGTGCCAGTATGTCTGTCAGTGTATCTGTATGTCTGTGTGTGTGAGTCTGTCAGTGTCTGTGTGGTTCAGTATGTGTGCATGTCTGTCAGTGTATGTGTGTATGTCTGTCAGTGTGTCAGTATATCTGTGTTTTTGTGTGTGTGAGAGAGAGTCTGTCAGTGTGTCAGTATGTCTGTGTGTGTGAGTCTGTCAGTGTGTCAGTATGTCTGTGTGTGTGAGTCTGTCAGTGTGTCAGTATGTCTGTCTGTGTGTGTGTGTGAGAGAGAGTCTGTCTGTGTGTATGTGTGCCAGAATATCTGTATGTCTATGTGTGAGTCTGTCAGTGTCCGTGTGGTTCTGTATGTCTGTGTTTGTCAATATGTCTGTCAGTGTATGTGTGTTTCAGTATGTCCATCTGTCTGTGTGTATATGTGCCGGTATGTCTGTCAGTGTATCTGTATGTCTGTGTGTGTTAGTCCGTCAGTGTCTGTGTGGTTCAGTATGTCTTTCTGTATGTGTGTTTCAGTATGGCTGTCTGTGTCAGTACGTCTGTCAGAATGTGTCTCTGTATCTGTATGTTGTCCATTTGTGTTTGTGTGTATCTGTATGTGTCAGTGTTCGTATCTGTATATCTGCGTGTGTGTCAGGTTGTGTATCTGTGTGTCTGTATGTGTGTCAGTGTGTGTGTTGGTGTATCTAAATGAAGTCAGTTTGTGTACCTTTGTATCTGCATGCATGCCAGTGTTTGTATCTGTGTGTGTCTATGTGTGTGTCAGTGTATCTATATGTAGTCTGTGTGTATCTGTATGTTCTTGTGTGTATCTATATGCGGTCAGTGTGTATCTGCGTGTGTGTGTCAGGTAGTGTATTTGTGCGTATCTATATGTAGTCAGGGGGGCCCAAGTAAATGCTTGCCCAGGGTCCAATCCAAATTAAAGACGGCCCTGGCCCCACTAATTTAAGACTATGTCCTCTTGTTGTGATAGTTTGTCTTCTTTTAAATATAGTCTCCTCCTTTACTGTGTTGATTCCCTTTATGTATTTAAATGTTTCTATCATACCCCCTTGTCTTGTCTTTCCTCCAAGCTATACATGTTAAGAACCTTTAACCTTTTCTTGTAAGTTTTATCCTGTAATTCAAGCACGTGAAACTCAAAGTCTGGCATGGGCCACATAAACAAGGTTTACGTTTATGTGGGCCGCAAAAAAAAACCTTACATTTTCATAGAAACATAGGTTTATTTTAAAAAGCACAGTATAAAAAAACAGCATCCCCTCTACTAAATCCCAGTCCCCCCTCTACTAAACCACAGCACCCCCCCTCTACCACCCTGTGCCAAATCTGATCTGACACAGACACATACATACTCACTGACAGACACACACACACACATACTAACAGACACACACACACACACACATACTAACAGACACACACACAGAGACACACACACACTCACTGACAGACACACATACACAGACACACACTGACAGACACACACACACACATACTCACTGACAGACAGACATAGAAACATAGAAATATAGAATGTGACGGCAGATAAGAACCCGGCCCATCTAGTCTGCCCAATTTTCTAAATACTTGCATTAGTCCCTAGCCTTATTTTATTGTTAGGATAGCCTTATGCCTATCCCACACATGCTTAAACTCCTTTACTGTGTTAACCTCTACCACTTCAGCTGGAAGGCTATTCCATGCATCCACTACCCTCTTAATAAATTAATACTTCCTGATATTATTTTTAAACCTTTGCCCCTCTAATTTAAGACTATGTCCTTTTGTTGTGGTAGTTTTTCGTTTTTCTTTTAACCCCTTCAGGACGGGTGACGGACGAGGTCCGTCATCCAGGGAATACCCTTAACGACGGGTGACGGACCTCGTCCGTCACGCGATAAAATTAACCCCAGATCGCCGCAATCCTGGCGATCGCGGGGTTAATGGTGCTCCGGTCTGCCTCTGTATTAGAGGCAGACCGGGAGCACCGGATCGGGCTGCCCCAGTACATGTGCCCACTCTGACAGCATGTCAGAGCGGGCACATGTTCTCTGTATACTCACCTCCGCCTCCCTGCACTTCCGGGTTCAGTGTGAAGTGCAGGGAGACGGATCTTCAGTGATCCTGCCCCCTGGTGTAAAAAAAAAAAAGTAAAATTAAAATCCCACCCCCCTTTACCCATTTTAATAAAAAATTAACCCCTTCCCTGCCAATTGATCACTGACTACAGTGATCAATTGGCAGGGATTACATTTTAATATGATCTGATTTTTTTTAACCCCTGAGGGTTAATTCTTTTTTTTTAACCCTCAGGGGTTAAATTTATTTTATTAATTAATTTAAATATTTTAAAATTATAAATTTAGCTAGCTGGGGAGGGTGGAAGTTAGTGGGGAATTGGGGGATTTTGTGTTAGGCTAACTAGGGGTTAACGTTAAAAAAGTTTTAAAATAAGCTTTAAAAAGTTAAAAAAAAGTTTTAATAACGTTTAAGTAAAAAATTTAAAAAAATAAATCCTTTACCCAGTCCAAATAAAAATTAACCCCTTCCCTGCCAGTCTATCACTGCCTACAGTGATCAAAATACAGATCACAGTATTATACTGTGATCTAATTTTTTTTTAACCCCTGACGATTAACTTTTATTTATTTTTTAACCCTCAGGGGTTAAATTTATTTAATTAACTAATTTAAATATTGTATAATTAAATATTTTGCTAGCTGGGGTGGGTGGGAGTTATGGGAAAATGGGGAATTTACTGTTAGTGCTGCTTACTGCTAGTTAGGGGTTAACGGTAAAAGAAAAAGCTTAGAAAAATGTTAAATCTGTAAAAAAAAGTTTTACGAAAGTTTAGGAAACTTTAAAAAAATTAATAAGCAAAACAAAAGTTTAAAAAATAGTTTTAAAAAGTAAAAGAAGTTTTAAAAAGTTAAAAAATACATTTAATAACGCTCATTACCACTACACCTGGTACAAGCTAGCAGAAAAATGATCCCACGCTAAGGTTCAAAATATGCCTTTTGAAATACCCTGGGATGTCTTCTTTAAGAAATGGTATGCCTTTGTGGGGTAGTTTGAATTATATAGCCTGGTAAAATACTCTAAAATGGGACATGGGCACAGCGTAAAAATTTAAAGTTTGAAAAAAAATGGAATGGCTGTGTCCCAAATGTGCCCCTCCGATGTCCACATATACCTGGCAAAGGTACATACGGGGGTATTTTTGTACTCAGCCGACATAGCTGAGCAACATATAAAGTATTATAGAGTGGTGGTACACATAAGGTTTGCAAAATATACTGTGCAAACTCACTTTGTGTGTCAAAAAGGCAGAAAAAACGCTTATTACCACTACACCTGGTACAAGCTAGCGGAAAAATTATCCCACGCTAAGGTTCAAAATATGCCTTTTGAAATACCCTGGGGTGTCTACTTTAAGAAATGGTAGGCCTTTGTGGGGTAGTTTGAATTTAAAACCTGCGAAGATGCTTGGAAATTGCACATAGGCCCAGCGTCAAAATTCTAAGTTCTGTAAAAACTGATATGGCTTGGTCTCCAATATGACACTGTAGCTTCACAATGAAGACATTCATTGGGGATGTCTTTTTTACTCAGAAGACTTAGCTGAGCATAATTTGGAGGTTTTGAACTTAGTGGCACATATGAAATATACAAAATGCCCAGCAAAAATGCAATCCGTATGTAAAAAAATGCCCCAAATTATTTTTTACCACATACTTTTGGCATGTAAAAAAATGGGGGCATGTTAAGGCACAATATGCACCTTATGAGATACCCTGGAGTGTCTACTTTTACAAATGTTAGGCCTTTGTGGGTTTTTTTTTGAACAGTCAAACTGTTATAATACCCCAAATGGAAGCATAGGCTCATTAAATCCGTCTCTCAAAATTCTACTGTGAATACCGAAAAGGACAGGTCTCCTGTATGCCACTGTAGCTTCACGAAATAGTGCCATAGACATACAATGGGGGTGTCCTTTTACTCAGAAGACTTAGCTGAGCATAATTTGGGGGGTTTGAACTTAGTGGCACATATGAAATATACAAAATGCCCAGCAAAAATGCAATCCGTATGTAAAAAATGCCCAAAATTATTTTTTACCACATACTTTGGCATGTAATGGTAAAAAAATGGGGGCATGTTAAGGCACAATATGCACCTTATGAGATACCCTGGAGTGTCTACTTTTACAAATGGTAGGCCTTTGTGTTTTTTTTTTTTGAACAGTCAAACTGTTATAATTACCCCAAATGGAAGCTCATTAAATCCGTCTCTCAAAATTCTACTGTGAATACTGAAAAGGACAGGTCTCCTATATGGCACTGTAGCTTCACAAAATAGTGCCAAAGACATACAATGGGGGTACCGTTGTACTCAGCAGAAGTAACTGAACACATAATAAAACTTTGTACAGGAATAGCACACACCAACTTTACAAAATACACATAAGAAGTTCTTTGTTATAAGTTTGTGTGCGAAAACCCCCAAAAAACACAATTTTACTCCAATATTTAGCAGAGGTTGGCGGTAAAATGGCTACGTAGAAAGTGTCAAAACAACCTTAAGTAAATAGCCTGTGGTGTCTACTTTATATAAATATATACTTTTGTGTGGCAATTTTGTTTTCTTTTATGGCTATTAAGCTTACAAGACAAACATACCAAATTCTAAAATCGCTCCACATTAAAAGTTTATTTTACTCCTTGTGCTTTGTGACCTGTAACTACCAAAAAAACCTTAAAATCCCAGACACATTATATATTCTGTAAATCAGAACAACTAAATGAATTTATTTTTAATTACTTTCCTTAACCTGCACTAATTGTGCACACATTATTATAGCAAAAACTGTAAAAAAAATCAAGATTTTTTTTTTTTTGCATTTTTCTGTATTTTTTAATAATAAATAAGCATTTATGTAAATATATGTTACATCAAATTAAAGCCCTTTCTGTCCTTTAAAAAACGGTATATAATATGCGTCGGTGCAATAAATTAGTAAAATGCAAATTGCAGTTGAACGCAAACAGCAAAAAATGCTTGTGTCATTAAGTGAAAGACAAGCTTCTGAAGCTGTGTCCTTAACCCCTTAAGGACACATGACATGTGTGACATGTCATGATTCCCTTTTTTTCCCAGAAGTTTGGTCCTTAAGGGGTTAAGGGGTTAAATATGGTCTCCTCCTTTACTATGTTGATTCCCTTTATGTATTTAAATGTTTCTATCATATCCACCCTGTCTCATCTTTCCTCCAAGGTATACATGTTTAACCTTTAACCTTTCCTGGTAAGTTTTATCCTGCAATCCATGAATCAGTTTAGTAGCCCTTTTCTGAAGCACTTCCCTCTTTCTACTGCTAATACCTCTCCCTATACAACCAAGTATTCTGCTAGCATTTCCTGATGCTCTGTTTTATTGCCTGCCTACCTTTAAGTCATCTGAAATAGGTACCCCTAAATCCCTTTCCTCAGATGTTGAGGTTAGGACTGTATCAAATATTCTATAATCTGCCCCTCGGTTTTTACACCCAAGATGCATTATCTTACACTTATCCACATTAAATGTCAGTTGCCACAGCCCTGACCGATTTTCTAGTTTACCTAAATAATTTGTCATTTGGGTTGTCCCTCTTGGAACATCAACCCTGCTGCAAATTTTTGCATCATCAACAAAAAGACATATCTTACCATCAAGACCTTTCTTCGAATATATTCCATTGACTACAATCCTCTGTTGCAGGTCACTCAGCCACTGCCTGACCCATTTAACAATATTGGAATCCACACTCAAATATTGCAGTTTATTAATATGCCTTCTATGTGCGAAAGTGTCAAGAGTCTTACTGCAATCTAGGTAAGCAATGTCTACTGCACCACCTTGATCTATTATTTTAGTTACCCAATCAAAAAACTATATATATAAAAAAAAAATAATAAGATTAGTTTGGCATGCTCATACTGAAGTAAACCCATGTTGTGTCTGATCTTGAAATCCATGTGATTTTAGATGTTCAACAATCCTATCCTTTAAAATGGTTTCTATTGCTTTCCCCACTTCTGAAGTAAGACTTACCTAAAGTTGCCTGACTCCTCCCTACTACCTTTCTTGTGAATTGACACAACATTTACTAATTTTATAGCATGACAGGAGGATTCATATTTGCTTATGTCTCTCTTTACTAAAACTCCACAGCAGCACATTAACATAGAGATAAAAACACCAGAGACAAAAAAAATCATGAATCCATAAAAGGCTTCTCCCAACTAACTATTTCCTCTTTCTTTGCTGCTCCGCAGACAGTACAGGTCAGAGTACCTCTGCCTCCTGTTATATATGGGTGGTTGTGGATATTTTACTGTATTTATATGTTTATTACTGTATTGATTTATTTGTTTAGAGGGTATTTTTGCATCTCCCTACTTAGTGCTGTAGCGATTTATTTATTTAGCTATACTGTATTTTCTACACCTACCTGCTTAGTGCTCTAGTGATTGATTGATTTATTTAGCTATCTGTATTTTCTTCATCTACCTGCTTAGTGCTGTAGTGAATGCTTGATTGATTGATTAATTCATTTACTCTGTTTTTCTGCATCTACCTTCTTATGGCTGCAGGGATTTATTTGTTTAGAATGTGTTTACCTTCCTACTGCCATTATGATTTATTTATTTAGATTGTATTTTTCTGTCTCTACTTTTTTGCTGTAGGGATGTATTTTCTCTTATGACTTTTCTGCATTTTCCTGTTTTGGGCCCCCCATGTCTGGGGATCATTTTTTTCTTGGGTTGGGGGGGGGGTCCTTTTTTCCCTCCCTCCCTCTACCTTTTCCGGGTGGCTTTGCTCCCTTCACTTTTCTTCCGTTTTGCGGCCGCCGGAAAGCGGTCTTCCGACTGCTTTCCGTTGCCGACCGCCGGGACACTGGAGTAAGACTCTGGCGGTCCCACGTGTTGGATCCCGCCCGCCGGCTCCATCCGCTGAGCGAGATCATCTGCATCCACACCCCACCCCACCCATGCTTCTGCTCGCGGTATAACTGCTCCCACGGCGTGGGTGAGGGGGGGGGGTTACCTTCCCATGCAGTTACCAGACTTACCGCATTAGTTCCGTCGATGGCAGGCACATGTGCTGTAGCTTTGACTGGGACTTAGCTATTGTGGTGGAAGCTCGGTAGAAATTAAATTTAGTAGGCCGAGATTTCCACGTGGCATATTTGTATGTTGGTGTATCAGTTAGTCAGTTACACGTAGCTAAGATACAATCAACAGTGTACTGAGCAAGTGCAGGAATGCAGGAACTATAAACACTTCCCCTCCTCCATTGTTCTGGGTGAGCCATGTGGTCTAACAGGTAAGGGAAGTTAGGCTTTGTTCAGCTGATTGGGTAACGAGTATATGTGGGTAGAGTTAACTATAGGAGGAGCTATATGTCTATATTATGCATTTACACAGTCAGTTCTGGGCTCAGACTGTTTGTTGTGGTGACGCTAGTCCCTCTGAGCCCCGGTCGGTGAATCGAATAAAGAATCTCTTCCTTCCTGAAGAAACCTGTGTCCACTTCTCTGTGCTTGGCTTCGTCAGTTTCTCCGGTATCACTATGACTTGGGCGCATTGCACCCTCAGGCTGTCCTGGCTTTGTGCCCCATGTGGCTGGCAGGTTAGGCTACTGGGGACTATAGTGGATGATATAGATCACAGGCATGCTATATAGAGATGTGCACAACCCCTCAAGGGTTACAGGCACAACTGGCAGTGTTACCACTTATTCCCCTCGGAGGGAGAGGATGATGGGGGTGTGGATTATGATGAGGGCCCCTAGTGGCACCATGAGATGTAGAACAAAGTCCACTACAGGGGCCCCAACGTCCTTGGAAGAAGAGGTCGTCTCATGGATCGCCTTAAACGAACCCCTGTTCGACCCTCGATCCATTGATCACCTGGTTTCTTTGGAATGATCTCCAAATGATCACCTAGCACCATCGGTGCATTTATGGGCCCGTAGACTGCTGGCTTGAGAAGCCCGCAGGATAATTCGAGCGGTATTCCCAACCTGAGCCCCCAAACAAAGTAGCCGCAAACCCAGACTTAGACCCAGATGGGGCACTGCGGTTTTGCTGGTTGAGCACCTGTCTAGTATTCAGGAGATTCTGAGAGCGGCCCACTGCAGTGCCTATACTATGAAGTCCACACTGGCAAACCGATTGTTCTCCGCTACACAAGTTGTGCTAGCAGAACATACGAGGAAGTATAAGAGGTGTCCTATTTTTACATGGAAATACTTGCCGGAGGCTTATCTCAGCTCCAACCCGTACCTTTTATAGGGGGATTGGACCCTTGACCCGGAATTTCACACTTGCCTCCGCTTTCGGATGACATCCCAGACGGGGCCCCGAGTCTGGGGTGGCAGACGACCCTATCCTAAACGCAATTTGAACTGCTGGAGGTGCCTGGGATAAAGGGATCTGAGCCCCTCAGAGTCCCGGCATGAGTCTACGATTGAACGTATATTCATTAGTTGCTTTGAATTAGACGCGGCCCTCAAGAAACTTCTAGGGACCGCGGGGCCCAGTTCTGGTAAAGTGGCCACTATTTTCTCCCTGGTGAGATAGGTATCTTGTGCATCAGTCATTTGGGCGAAATTACAACCTGGTTGGCAGGTTGGGAGGAATTGAGGACATTCAGGAATACCAGAACTATCTGAAGAGATCTTTCTTGTTTTCCATGCGTTGGGACCTGGAAGCGACTCTTCATCGATATAGGACATCTTGCTGTACGGTCTACCTGGACGGGCTTGCCGGAACCCCTGCGAGGTACCTCCCAGACCGAAAGGTCAGACGCTCCCTGCGTTTTCCCTGGTTAGAGTCCCTGGATTTCGTTTTTTTCAACCAGGGAAATATCGACATCCTCTACATCTTAAGGAATGGAGTCCTGGAGGGCAGATTGGACGCAAGGGGGTGCCTCCTACGCTCTCCACTGCCCGAGTTTCTCGTACGTATGGAATAGTTTTCTCTGGGAGGACCCGGCGTCAAGACTTTAGTCCACGGAGGAGGACCCATCAGGCCCCGACCAGTTAGGCTGGATGACGGACCTGTTTGCTCAGCGATGGACGCTTCCCTCAAGGAGTGTTCGACACGGAGACGCAGACGAGTCTCCTCCGTTTGTTTGGTCTCAGGACCTTTCTACAGGTGCCTCGGTCTGCAGTTCCTGGATTCCCTGGATCCTTGCTCATTTGATCTCGGGGATTGTGAGACTTTGGTCTGTATGGTGACCCTGACGTAGTTGGGTCTGGTACGGATCTCCTAACTTTGCTACCACTTTTACAGGGTTCGTGTATTGTTTGGTCACTTTATTACCGGGGACTGCCATATCAATTAGATTAGGTAGCGCGTACAACTGTTGTCAGTGGGCCTCGCTCTGCTTAGAATTCCCTTTACGGTTCCTGAGGATGGGTATTCATCTCCCCAGGGGGTACACGCATTTATGTCATGCTCCTATGGTGGTTTCTGTCCGGTTTTGTCCATTCACTGATTCTGGATTTATTTCAGTTGTTATACCTTGTTTTTTCTTTCAGATGGGTTCGGTGGTTTGGACCTTAGTTGTCCATCAGACTTAGTTGGACCCGAGGGTCATATTATTACTTTGGTAGTGCTCCCACCTTTAGGCGGTGTTCGACGTCACCGTTTGTTTAAATGGTTCTTCCCTTTTTCTCGCCCTTCATGTACCGCTTGGTTGTGGTTGGCATTGGCGGGCGTATAGGTTTTTTCGGTTCACTTCAGTCCGTAACACTGCGACTTCAGGTACCGACATGGCGGGCGTTTTTCTCCAAGACATTGTACCCTTTCCTGCAGGTTACGAGGAGCTATCTTCGCAGAGTTTAGGTTGGTACGGCGGATCGTGTTTCTTTGGTCTTTGCTGTCCGAGCGTTAAAAGAGCAAATATGAAGCCTCCTGTCATGCTATAAAATTGTAGGTTATACTAGCTTTAGTGTAACTATAATCTTAATTTTATTAATGACAGGAGGCGAATATTTCCCTCCCAGTTTCTCCCTCCCTTTGTTGTTTGTTGGTTTGACTGACTTGTTGTTTATTCACCTGGTCTCCTGGGCTAGGTTGGTTATCTGGTGGACTTGGGGTTTATCTGGGTTATGGTACCGTCAGTATTTTATGATGGGATATTCAGGTTTTTTTCACTTTCTGGGATATTATACTGTCAGTATTTACGATAGGGATTAATGTTTTCTCAGTACATTTCATTCGCTAATCAGTGTTTTCGACTCTGTTTCTCTCATTTCAGTTTAATGGTTTGGCTACAGTTCTTAGATCCGACTACTCTACAGGATAAAGGTCAAGGCTTCACCCACTGGTTCCACGGTTTCTAGTTCGCATTGCATTCATCGTTATGTTATGTTTGTTTCTCCTGTTAATGTATTTGTGGTGTATTGTTCATGTACTTTATTTGTCGCAGCGTGAAAGAGAAAATAGTTAGTTGGGAGAAGCCTTTTATAGATTCATGATTTTTTTGTCTCTGGTGTTTGATCTCTATGTTAATGTGCTGCTGTGGAGTTCTAGTAAAGAGAGACTTAAGCAAATATTCGCCTCCTGTCATTAATAAAATTAAGATTATAGTTACACTAAAGCTAGTATAATCTACAATTTCCATTCTTCTGGGACTACTCCCATTAACAATGATTGGTTAAATAAATCAGCTAACGGTTTTGCTACTACACCACAAGTTCTTTTAATAACTTTGGATGTATCCCATAAGGCCCAATCAACTTATTTGTCTTTACTTTAGACAGCTGAAATAGAACCTCTTCGTCTGTAAACTCGGATGTAACAAATAACTCAGTCTTATGTTCTAATTGAGGTCCCTTTCCTTTATTTTAATCTGTAAATACTCAACAAAAATAGTAATTGAGGTAGTCCGGTATACATTTACCTTCTTCTACATACCTTCCTTCTTTTGTTTTTAGTCTAACTAATCCTTGTTTTACTTTACTTTCCTCATTTATGTATCTAAACAATGTTGCATCACCTTTTTTACTGACTGGGCTATGGCTACTCCATTTAAATTGACCTATTCTGGTAATGACTCATTTAAGCATATTCTAATTTTAGAAAAGTCTTTTTCTAAAATCTAAAATGTTTGTGTGGTGTGATTCAGTCAATGTTTTTATATTAAAAACACACTGACTGGTGATCACTATATCCTAAACTTTGCCTACAGTAATATCTAATACCAAATTTCTGTTTGTTAACACTAACTCTAGTATGGCTGCCTTACGAGTTGGCTCCTCAACAAGTTTTAGAGATCATCCCAGTGGGGAATTTAAAATATGTATACTGGCGCAAGCAGCTATTTTGGTTTTCCAGTTCACATCAGGATGATTAATGTCACCAATGATGATAACTTCCCCCTTCAATGTCATTTTAGTTATCTCCTCAAATAGCATATTATCTAATGCTTCTATTTGTCCAGGGGGCACATAAATCATATCTACACAAGTTACTGTGCGATTGCCAAATTTTAATTTAACCCAAACAGACTCTATGTTCACCTTACTACCTTGTATTAAGTTAGACTTTATGCTATCTGTGGCGAATGCCACTTCGCCAGTGGGGTTTGGAGGGGACTTGCCAGCCGTTTACCCTGTGACTATGGCACCTTTAATTTATTATGGTTAAAAAAAACCTATTTGTACTTATTATGACTTATTATGACTATATTATTCGAACTTTCGAAATAGCACTTCGAACTCCCGAAGCCATTTGAAGTGCCATTCGACCACGTGGTGGAGGCCATCTTGTTCGCATGGACTAAAACCGTGAATAAACTTCAGGGGGATTTAGCCGCGAATGCCCTGGAACTATTTTTGGCCTGAAAACCTTGCGGTTCCCGTTTGGTCCTCCAGCAGCACTTAGCCGCGATTCTATGGAACTGTTTTGGGCATGGACCCATGCCTGCACCTGGGCAAAACTATGACTTCCATAACATTTCTGTACCCCCTGATCTGATCTGGGTGATTTTTGGATATGTTGTTCACCCAGATCAGGGTTATGGAGATGTTGTGTTTTGGGGTACGTATGAGACTTCATAAACAATGTGTGTTTTTCTGCCTGGAGATAATTGAGTTACATACAGTACTTCATTCAATCACCTCACAGGCAGAGGGAAGGGATCGTATGTGTGTTATGGGAGTGTCGTACAGTTAATTACTGTTCTTATTGTTTTATTCCCTTTGTGTCCATGTGCCCAACAAGGTCCACCTGGGTGTCACCCTTGTTGGGAAACTTACATAAAAGGCCAGTGTGCCTCCATTAAAATCGAGTTCCTGCTCAACCCTGGGTCTCGTGATTGGAGGGGAACTGCTATATTCGCACTGGGGATGGCTATACTCCTTATACTCCCCTGGGTTCTAATCACTAGCTCTTGTAAGAGCAGTTCCAGGTACGCTCTCTGAAGTAGGAGAGGTCTTTCCCACACGGTCCTGAATATCCAAGGGTGATCCAGGGTGGGAGGAATGACGGCGAGATCCCAGCTAAGCTACGGCGGTTATGGAGTCTGCGGTGCTTGTGGTGTCCCATGAGGTGCCTACAGACCTCAGTGTCATCTAGGAAGCATCTGTTGGCTGAGGTGCCCAGTCAGGGTGCCGGGTGATCCATCACACTATCTTTTACATACAGGGCCACCCCTCCCCTTTTTTTTGCCTTATCTGTCATTTCTATTTAAAAAGTACCCTGGCATTGCTATGTTCCAGTCATTTTTCTCATTATACCGTGTCTGAGTATTAGCCACTAAATCTACTTTTTCAGTACCCATTATTGCCAACAGTTCATGGATCTTGTTCTCTGAACTGCGAGCATTTGTAGTCATGACTCTAAGCTTAGCATTTTTAACACGCTTGCTACAGGCACTTCCTGTCATTGTGTTGGGGGGCAATTGGATTGATGTTTTATCACCCTTTACTCCCCCCTCCCAGTTTAAATACTTTCTAGAAAAACCTCTAAACTGCTCACTGAGAACATCCGTTCCCTTTTGAGAAAGATGTAAACCATCTTTTTTGTACAGTTCATTTCTATTCCAACTAGACCTACCATGAGAAGCAAAGCCTTGCTCCCAACACTATTCTTCAAGCCACAAGTTAAAGTCCCTAATACGCATCCGCCTGTCGTTCTGAGTGTTATGCACAGGCAGAACTTCAGAGAATGACAGAATGGCAAGAGCACAAAAAACTTTACCTCTGAAACTTCATTGCAAGCATATTCATCTATCCCTAGATGGACAAGAACATCCAATTCCCCTTACTGCTTTACTTGCTTAACACTATTAAAAATATGTCTCCTGTCTCTGCGAGCAGTAACTCCAGGAAGACATTCCCCAGAGCCACTATTGTTGTCCAGCTCCACACCTCTTATGATACAACTCATTGTCAACAACATTTGCTTTCTATCATGACACAACTCATTGGATCCCTAGCGATAGGATAAGACTATGGCTTCAATCAGGGGTCAAGTCCTTGGGAAAAAAGTGTGGGAACTCACCCAAGATTCCCCCCCCCCCTGCCCCCCCTTAAAAAAATAAAAAAAATAAAAATTACACTCCTATGCATATAGTGCAGTGCATGTATAATGAATGTAGTGTGTTTGTAGTGAATTCAGAGTATAAATAATGAATGTAGTGTGTTTGTAGTGAGTGCAGAGTGTGTATAATGAATATAGTGTGTTTGTAGTAAGTGCAGTGTGTATAATAAATGTAGTGTGTTTGTAGTGAGTGCAGTGTGTATAATGAATGTAGTGTGTTTGTAGTGAATGCAGTGTGTATAATGAATGTAGTGTGTTTGTAGTGAGTGTAGAGTGTGGATAGCGAATGTAATGTGTTTGTAGTGAGTGCAGAGTATGTATAATGAATGTCGTGTGTTTGTAGTGAGTGCAGTGTGTATAATGAATGTAGTGTGTTTGTAGTGAGTGCAGTGTATATAATGAATGTAGTGTGCTTGTAGTGAGTGCAGAGTGTGTATAATGTGATTGGGTAATGGATAATTGTATGTGGGCGTCTCCCCTGCAGGGGAGAATTGCATAAAAGCAGAGAGTTCTACTTTACCCTCAATTTGAAGTGCCGTCTCTTATTGGGGGAATCTGCTACAAGGGATTGCTATGCTTGTCATATTCCCTTGCTACATCACTGTTAAGTCCTTGGAATAGCTGGTTCCTGTTTTGCTCTCTGGAGGAGTCTACGGTGGTTATGGTGTCTGCTGCAGTGCTTGGAGGCCTCAGGAAGCGCTAGGAGCATCCTTCAATGGAGGTACCCAGTCGGGGTGCCAGGTGATCCGTTACAGTGTGTATAGTAAATGTAGTGTGTGTAGTGAGTACAGTGTGTATAGTGAATGTAGTGTGTTTGTAGTGAGTGCAATGTGTGTATAATGAATGCAGTGTGTGTAGTGAATGTAGTCAGGGCCGGACTGGGAATTAAAAGCAGCCCTGGAAAAAAAATATTTACCAGCCCCATAATGCGTCGCGCCAGCATAGTGTGCAGATACAGAGTTAGAAAAGATAACTTAAAATTAAAATTATTACTCCAACGTGAAAAAAGCACATATAGGCTTAAAAAAAAAAAAAGAGTGCAGATTTCTTTTAAGCAGACGTGCCTTTGCATATAACCAATGTTTCAGTCCAACTACCATGACATATTAAAGAAAGCTTGGTAATGGGACTAAAATGGTGAATGTATGTAGGGCACAACTGTAAAAAATGACGTTATCTTGTTTATTTTGAGGTCCTGTGGGTGCACTCTTCACTTTAAATATGTTATTGTGCTGGATTATGCACCTAGCAACAAGACTGGGCCAATATCTGCTTATTACATATTGTACATATCAATGACATTTCTTAGTGTATTATGCATATATAAATGTACATTAATATATGTGTAAATATAATAGGCATAATTATATATATATAATATAAATCAGTGGCGGATCCAGAGCCTGATCTCAGGAGGGGCACCTATAGATTATTTAACCCCTTAAGGACCAAACTTCTGGAATAAAATGGAATCATGACGTGTCACACACGTCATGTGTCCTTAAGGGGTTAAAGAAATAATTCATGCACAATAACCACTACTGCTCTGTGTAGTGGGTATGGTGCCAGGAGTGCCGGGACCCGCTCCCAGAGTAAGTAGTCAGACCGTTTAAGTACAGTTTGACAACTTACCTGGGGTCTGCTGGGATATGGGGCTGTAGTAGGGTATAGGAGCAGTGGTGCAATGTGTGAGGGGTGCAATGTGTGTGAAAGGTTCAGTGTGAAGGGTGCGTGGGGCAATGTGTGTATGGGTGGCTGTGTGTGTAGGGGAATGTGTGTATGGGGGTCTGTGTGTGTGTATGGGGGGGCAGTGTGTGAATGTGTATGGTGTGTGTGGGCAGTGTTTGTATGGGGCTAGAGTTCACTCTCACCACTTGGACCACCAGGAATCCCTGGTGGTCGCAGTGGTGAGAGTGAACTCTAGCCCGTAGCTCCAGGGCTAGAGTTTCCCTGTGGCACTCTCCCTCCCCCTCTGTCTCTCTCTATTCACCCCTCTTTCTCCCCTTGTGTCTCACTCTCCCCCCTCTGTCTCTTTCTCCCTCCTTTCCCTGTGGCACTCTCCCTCCCCCTCTGTCTCTCTCTATTTACGCCTCTTTCTCCCCTTGTGTCTCACTCTCCCCCCTCTGTCTCTTTCTCCCTCCTTTCCCTGTGGCACTCTCCCAACCCCTCTGTCTCTCTCTATTCACCCCTCTTTCTCCCCTTGTGTCTCACTCTCCCCCCTCTGTCTCTTTCTCCCCCCTTTCCCTGTGGCACCCTCCCTCTCCCTCTGTCTCTCTCTATTCGCCCCTCTTTCTCCCCTTGTGTCTCACTCTCCCCCCTCTGTCTCTTTATCCCTCCTTTCCCTGTGGCACTCTCCCTCCCCCTCTGTCTCTCTCTATTCGCCCCTCTCTCCCCCCTTGTGTCTCACTCTCCCCCCTCTCCCTGTGGCACTCACCCCCCTCTGTCTCTCTCTCTATTCACCCCCCTCTGTCTCTCTCTCTATTCACCCCCTCTGTCTCTTTCTCTATTCACCCCCCTCTGTCTGTCTCTCTCTCTCTATTCACCCCCCCCTCTGTCTCTCTCTCTCTCTCTCTCTCTATTCACCCCCCTCTGTCTCTCTCTCTCTCTATTCACCCCCCTCTGTCTCTCTCTCTATTCACCCCCCCTCTGTCTCTCTCTCTATTCACCCCCCCTCTGTCTCTCTCTCTATTCACCCCCCCTCTGTCTCTCTCTCTATTCACCCCCCCTGTCTCTCTCTCTATTCACCCCCCGTCTCTCTCTATTCCCCCCCTCTGTCTCTCTCTATTTCCCCCTCTGTCTCTCTCTCTTCACCCCCTCTGTCTCTCTTCACCCCCTCTGTCTCTCTTCACCCCCTCTGTCTCTTCACCCCCCTCTGTCTCTCTCTCTTCACCTCCCCCTGTCTCTTCACCCCCTCTGTCTCTTCACCCCCTCTGTCTCTCTCTCTTCACCTCCCCTGTCTCTCTCTCTCTTCATCCCCATCTGTCTCTCTCTCTATTCACCCCCCCTCTGTCTCTCTCTATATTCACCCCCCTCTGTCTGTCTCTCTCTCTATTCACCCCCGTCTCTCTCTCTATTCACCCCCAATCTCTCTCTATTCCCCCCTCTGTCTCTCTCTATTCCCCCCTCTGTCTCTCTCTCTTCACCCCCTCTGTCTCTCTTCACCCCCCTCTGTCTCTCTTCACCCCCTCTGTCTCTTCACCCCCCTCTGTCTCTCTCTCTTCACCTCCCCCTGTCTCTTCACCCCCTCTGTCTCTTCACCCCCTCTGTCTCTCTCTCTTCACCTCCCCTGTCTCTCTCTCTCTTCATCCCCATCTGTCTCTCTCTCTATTCACCCCGCCTCTGTCTCTCTCTATATTCACCCCCCTCTGTCTGTCTCTCTCTCTATTCACTCCCCCTCTGTCTCTCTCTCTCTCTCTCTCTATTCACCCCCCTCTGTCTCTCTCTCTCTCTATTCACCCCCTGTCTCTCTCTCTATTCACCCCCCCTGTCTCTCTCTATTCCCCCCTCTGTCTCTCTCTATTCCCCCCCTCTGTCTCTCTCTCTATTCACCCCCTCTGTCTCTTCACCCCCTCTGTCTCTCTCTCTTCACCTCCCCCTGTCTCTCTCTCTCTTCATCCCCCCTCTGTCTCTCTCTTCACCCCCTCTGTCTCTCTCTTCACCCCACTGTCTCTCTCTTCACCCCCTGTCTCTCTCTCTCTCTTTTCACCCCCCCGTCTCTCTCTCTTTTCACCCCCCTCTCTCTCTCTCTTTTCACCCCCCGTCTCTCTCTCTTTTCACCCCCTGTCTCTCTCTCTTTTCACCCCCCCCGTCTCTCACTCTTTTCACCCCCCTGTCTCTCTCTCTTTTCACCCCCCTCTGTCTCTCTCTCTTTCTTTTCACCCCCCCTGTCTCTCTCTCTCTTTTCACCCCCCTGTCTCTCTCTCTCTTTTCACCCCCCCCTGTCTCTCTCTCTTTTCACCCCCCCCTGTCTCTCTCTCTTTTCACCCCCTCTGTCTCTCTCTCTTTCTTTTCACCCCCCTCTGTCTCTCTCTCTCTCTTTTCACCCCCCCTGTCTCTCTCTCTCTTTTCACCCCCCCTCTGTCTCTCTCTCTCTTTTCACCCCCCTCTGTCTTTCTCTCTCTTTTCACCCCCTCTGTCTCTCTCTCTCTTTTCACCCCCCTCTGTCTCTCTCTCTCTTTTCACCCCCCTCTGTCTCTCTCTCTCTTTTCACCCCCTCTGTCTTTCTCTCTCTTTTCACCCCCCCTGTCTCTCTCTCTCTTTTCACCCCCCCTCTGTCTCTCTCTCTCTCTTTTCACCCCGTCTCTCTCTCTCTTTTCACCCCCCCCCCTCTGTCTCTCTATCTATTCTCCCCCCCCACTTCCATCCCCCCCACCCACCTGAGAGGAGTCAGGGGGCCGGCCGCATTGCACACTGCAGCCTCGCCAGTCCGGCAGCACTGTAATGCTGAGGGCTGAAGGGGGAGGGAGCATATCTCTACCATGCTCCCTCGCGGTTCCCACAATCCCCAGCACGGATGCTGCTGGGCATTGTGGGAACCGCGAGGGAGCATGGTAGAGAGACATGCTCCTCCCTCAGCCCTCAGCATTAGGTGTGCCGCCGGACCGGCGAGGCTGCAGCGTGCAATGCCGCCGCCTGCCGGCCGGCCCCCTCAAAGTGTGTGCCACCGGACCGGCCACCCGGTGGCACATATTTTGCCAGAGCAGCCCCCAGGTGCCGCGGCCCACCGGGAAATTTCCCGGTATCCCGGTGGGCCAGTCCGGCCCTGAATGTAGTATGTTTGTAGTGAGTGCAGAGTGTGTATAATGAATGTAGTGTGTTTGTAATAAGTGCAGATTGTGTATAATAAATGCAGTGTGTGTGTGCTGGATGAAGTGTGTGTGTGTGCTGGATGATGTGTGTGTGTGTGCTGGATGAAGTGTGTGTGTGCTGCATGATGTGTGTGTGTGTGTGTGTGCTGGATGATGTGTGTGTGTGTGTGTGTTGGATGATGTGAGTGTGTGTGTGTGTTGGATGATGTGTGTGTGTGTGTGTGTGTGTTGGATGATGTGTGTGTGTGTGTGTGTTGGATTGTGTGTGTGTGTGCTGGATGATGTGTGTGTGTGTGTGTGTGTGTGTTGGATGATGTGTGTGTGTGTGTGTGTGTGTTGGATGATGTGTGTGTTGGATGATGTGTGTGTGTGTTGGATTGTGTGTGTGCGTGTGTGTTGGATTATGTGTGTTGGATGATGTGTGTTGGATGATGTGTGTTGGATGATGTGTGTGTGTTGGATGATGTGTGTGTTGGATTGTGTGTGTGTGTGTTGGATGATGTGTGTGTGTGTGCTGGATGATGTGTGTGTGGGTGTGTGTGTGTGTTGGATGATGTGTGTGTGTTGGATTGTGTGTGTGTGTTGGATGATGTGTGTGTGTGTGTGTTGGATGATGTGTTTGTGTGTGCTGAATGATGTGTGTGTGTTGGATGATGTGTGTGTGTGTGCTGGATGATGTGTGTGTGTTGGATTGTGTGTGTGTGTGTGTGTGTTGGATGATGTGTGTGTGTGTTGGATGATGTGTGTGTGTGCTGGATGACGTGTGTGTGTTTTATTGTGTGTGTTGGATTGTGTGTGTGTGTGTTTGTGTTGGATGGTGTGTGTGGGTGTGCTGGATGATGGGGGGGAGCATTTTTAATTTTTAATGTTTTATTCCCCCCTCCCTGCTTCTTACCTTGTCAGGGAGGGGGAGATCGCCTGGTGGTCCGGTGGAGGGAGGCAGTCGCTGCACACAGGGGCCATCACACGCTGTGTTCCCTCTCCAGCTCTATCTCTCGCAAGACTCGCCTGTGCGGAGCGTTGCCATGGTAACCTGTGGCAACGCTCTGACAGCCGCGGGTCTCGTGAGAGTTAGAGCTGGAGAGGGAACACAGCGTGTGATGGCCCCTGTGTGCAGGTAGCAGGGCAGGTCCTGCAGGATCACTAGCGGGAACGGCGTTCCTGCTTTGGAAAAAGTGCAGGAACTCCGTTCCCATGCGTTCCCGCAGGACTTGAGCACTGGCTTCAATTTAATATTTTATTATAAACCTTTCACAAAGTGTTTTCAAAATATTACAATTTTAAAAAAATATCATAGATAAAAAATTTTTTCAAAAAATATCAAAATGTTAAAAAAAAATTCAAAACATTAAATCATATGAAAAGTTTATAAAAACATATTGTGACAGATCTATCTGTGCAGACTAAGATTGCTGGTTCATCTGTTTGCCTTTATTTCGTTTGATTTCCTGTCTGTATGCCCCTGTTCGTGTGTTTCTCTAACTACCGATTGAAACTACCGAACGGACGGCCACCCAGGAGAGGAGTGTGCTGCTGGTTAACCGCTTGGCCCCAATTAGAACATTGTGGTTAACCGCAGACCCCTCTCCATTCCATCCGTACGGGTGGTCATAGTTTGTATGCCGACCACGAGGCGGCGGCCATTTTGGAACACGAGAAGGATCAGCGGTGTTCGGCGAGGATTCTATGGAACTAAAAACGGACACTTTATCTACCGAACACCGCTGAAAACTACCGCCCGCCTTCTATTTCGTAGAGGCATACGAACACCGGTCCGTTCGAGAATTTGCAACGTACGTATGAACTTCGCCCAGATAGCCGTCCCATGGAGTCAATCGTATACCGAAAGACTTGTGAGAGACTTTGACTCCATGGCGATTGAACGGTGTACATTGGATCTGAGCGCTATTCGGTAGAAATGTGCACTCAGATCCAGGATATCTCGGGATAAGTTACACGAACCACATACATTCGGTATTTTCACATTTATGTATTTTAATGTATTTTTATTACTGTATTTAAAATGGCGATTTGCCTCTATCCCTGGAGATAATTAGGTTTCTTCCCAATTATCTCCAGGATAGAGAGGAGGGATTTATGTGTGTAAAGGGGACTGATTACACCTAAGCCACTGCGATTGGCTACTGTCCAATATGTGTTACAGTCTTCCATCTGGTCCCCTAGGGGAGTGTCCACCAGGTGGGAGACCTGCATAAATACCGGGCAGGTAGCCCCCATTAAACAGAATCCTGTTTTACCCTCAAGACGGAGCTTGGTCTCGTTTGTGGGGGGAATTATTACTTGGAAAGCGCATTTCGTTTATTTTAGCAGTGGAAGGAGTTCGGCTGATTTTATGTTCGTGAGTTACCGCATTCCCTTACTCGGTTCGGGAGTTTGGTGGTCGGCTGTGTAAAGCCTGCATTTCTACAAAAAGGGATTATCGGCTAAACGGCGGTTTCATCTATTTAAGTGGTGAGTGTCTTAACAAATATAAAATCAAGGCCTATGCTGGACGCTAGTGTTTAATTTGTGGACCAACAAAGAGCTTATCTTTGTTGCTTAGCTGCTCAGAATTTCCTCCTTATCCAATTCAAGGACACGGCACATTCAAGTTTAACCCATTAAGAATGCATGACAGAATTTTTTCATCATGGTTGTCCTACCCCTAAGGACCCATGATAGAATAATTACATTATGTGACATTTTACCAGCAGTGGCCATTGCCCTGCTGTTTACTGATCTACCCTATGTGTCACCCGATATCTGAAACTCTCCTCTGTCAGCTGGGGCAACAGTTGAAGATTATATTAGCTTTAGTATACTAATAATCTTAATTTTAGTAATGACAGGAGGCTTCAGAATTTGCATAATCTCTCACATAGAAAAAAAAGAACCAAGAGTACCAAGGCTGTACATGTGATATAATGACCTAATCACTTCCTCTTTCAGAAAGCGACATCAAGCAGAAGCAAACATCTAAGAAACAATAACAATAACTCGTAAATCCAACATCCGAAGGAGTAAACTTCCCGTGAATTCCACACAAACAACCAAAATGTCTTCAGGGACGAATCAAACTGAAAAGAGAATGTGTGATAGGGTTAGACACTGTGGCAGGGTCAGAGAGGCTTTCTATGTAAGTAACAGATTGGAGCGCTCTCTATTCCCAGCATGATAGGGTTCATAGGCGTGCGCACAGGGTGTGTGCCTCCATGGTCACAGGCAGGGAGTAGGCAGGAGAGGACCCGGGGAGCTCTTGCCAGCAGCTCCGCAGGGTTCCTCTCGTGAGGTCAGATCTTGCGACAGTGTACTTTATCCCTGCAGGCTAGAGTTCACTCACACTAGGACCACCAGGGATCAGGGATGCATGAGGGCTCCTCATCACCCCCCCCCCCTCCCTCTCACAATCACCCCCGCTCCCTCTTCTCATCACCCCCCCTCCCTCTCCCCCTCCCCTCCCTCTCACAATCATCCCCCCTCCCTCTCACAATCACCCCCTCCCTCTCACAATCACCCCCCTCCCTCTCCTCATCACCCCCTTCCTCTCACAATCACCCCCTCCCTATCCTCATCACCACCCCTCCCTCTCACAACCACCCCCTCCCTCTCATCCTCACTCCCCTCCCTGAGCTCCCTCTCACTTCACCGGGAGGTGATTGTGAGAGGGAGGAGGGGGATGAGGAGAGGGAGGGGGGATGATTGTGAGAGGGAGGGGAGGGGGAGAGGGAGGGAGGGTGATGAGAAGAGGGAGCGGGGGTGATTGTGAGAGGGAGGGGGAGTGATGAGGAGAGGGAGGGGGGTGATTGTGAGAGGGAGGGGGGGTTGATGAGGAGCCCTCATGCATCCCTGATCCCTGGTGGTCCTAGTGTGAGTGAACTCTAGCCTGTGAACACCATCACCCACCCTCCTCCCTCTCACAATCACCCACCCTCCCTCTCCTCATCACCCCCCTCCCTCTGACAATCACCCCCTCCCTCTCATCCTCACCCCCCTCCTGAGCTCCCTCTCACTTCACCCCCCCCCCCACCATCACCCCTTCCCTCACACCATTATCCACTATACAAGCACACACACTGCATTCACTATACAAACACACACAGACACACACTTATACATGTATGTCTGTGTATCTGTATGTGTGTTGGTATATGTGTATCTGTATGTGTCAGTGTGTGTCTGTGTATCTGTTTGTGTGTCTGTGTTTGTATCAATGTGTCTGTATGTGTGTGTCTCTATCTGTATGTGTGTATGTGCCTGTGTCTCTCTCTGTGTCTGTATGTGTGTGTGTTTTATCTATATGTGTGTATCTGTGTCTATCTGCATGGGCAAGTGTTTTTCTGTGTATGACTGTTTTTATGTAACTGCATGTGTGTACCTATGTGTCTGTGTATGTGTGCCAGTGTGTGTATATGTATGAATGTATATCTGCATACATCTCAGCATTTCGCCTACACTACACACAAATACAACCCTGCATCCAAATGTCAACCCTACATAAAAGCACACCACCATATTCAAAAACCACAGTACAGAAAAATGCACTCCTGCATTCAAATGCCAATATGTGCAAACACACCCGTACATTCACTCACAAATACTCCATACAAAAACATGCTTACATTCAAACACACAAACAGTGCTTGGTGCTAAATACATACAAATAAAAACACTGCTTAGTGCTAAAGACATAAAATTGTAAACATTTTTTACATTTCTAAGGGGAGAGGGGTGGGGGGGGGGAGGGTGCCAAACATAGGATCCGCCCCGGGTGCCAAATGCTCCAGGTATGCCCCTGAGTGTGTATATGCTGATTTGAAGTGCAAACATATTAAAGTGCTTAGTGATAAAATGTGTATGGACCATATTGCATATCCAAAGTGGTGGATTAGCTGGCCAGTTGGATAGTTAGGAATACTGCTGTTTAGTAATTCTCCAAGTTTGAGTACAATTTATTTTCTTTTTGTTTTATTTATTTTTGTGAAGCACAGCATTATATAACTTGTCTAAAGTGCAAATAAACTGCAGTGCTATTTTATCCTAAAACTTGCATTTGAAGTTTATTCTCAAGAGCATGGTCATCCTGCCACAACACAGTCATGAACGTCGAAGTCCAAGTAATACTTGAACATACAGAGTAGAGAGGAAAAGAAGAGAAAATGAAGCCAAATATTCACTATTACCTCCGTATGGGGGCTAAACCCTGGGATAAAGTATACTGAAAGAAAAGAAAAGTGGAGGCAGTAGTAAAAAATATATATATATAAAGAAAGTGGAATACCCTAAGAAAGTGGTCTATAATTCTTTAAAACATCACTTTTAATAGTTAATGATAAAAAGTCCCAAACTACGTACTAAATCATACTGCAAACTAAACAAACACACACACAAAAATAAATAAAAGCAATAGTCAGTGATAAATATCCAATAGTCAGTCATAAGTTCAGACTGAAATGATTTGTTGCTGAACTGTGGTCCAGGTTGTCCAACAGTGTCTTTGCTGGGCAAATGAATATTGGATATCTTGAACTGAGAAACAATCCTCTGAGTCTTTGTGAAGGTTCAGTTAAATAGAGTACAAAAGTTATATATGTATACATAGCCTAAGTGGATTATAATAGCCCACAGGGATAATATTAAGGATATATTGTAGTCTATGGGGCAATTAACCACAGAACACATTCCAGGAGTTTGTAACGTGTTTTATACATTTGTAACAATAGCAAAATGTAGTGTAGAGTTACTGAAATTGTAGATTATGCTATCTTTAGTGTACCTATAATCTTAATTTTATTAATGACAGGAGGCGAGTATTTCCCACCCGTTCTTATCCCTCCCTTGTAAAATTAAGATTATAGGTACACTAAAGCTAGCATAATCTACAATTTTATAACATGACAGTTGGCTTCGTATTTGCTGTTTTAACTCTCAGCCAAAAATCCAACGCTGTTTGTTTCACTGGTACCTATTCAATGAGATATAAGAGCAATCCTAAATGGAGCTTCCAACTGCGAGAAGTGTCAGTAGACGGATCAATGAAGATGCCAACTGTCGAGGCACCCAAAAATACTGAAAAAATAAATAAAAAAACACCATCCGCTGGTAGATCCCTTGTAGCTCCGTGGTCCATGAGCTGCCAAGCTGGCCTATTAGCCATTTTCCTTAAGGCGTAAATACCTAAGGTCATTTGCAGACTTAGGGCCGCGAGAAGAAAACTGCCACCAGGTCTCGACTCTTGATGTGGAAGATGTCTCAACCGGTCATGCCAGGGTCATCCGGTGATGTGGCCTTGCAGGCAAAGTCTACTTAGTCTACCACCTTTTCGTTCCTTCACGACCTACCCGGTGAGTTGTCTCATCCGAGAATGGATTTATTATGCAGACAAGGGTGCGGTCAAGACTAGACGTATCCTAAGTGATTCCAGTAATCCAAATGGACTGTGTAACCAGTGATTGCGGAAGAGAAGGAACTCCCAAAGGACGTCCAATCAGGGTCCCAAACTGAACTTGTGTAGGGCAACTACCCTGAGATTGTGAATCCTGGGAATATCCAAAGGAGGGGAACGTAAACAGGAGTTGAGTTTTCCATCCAGATATATCGTTGAAGAGTCATAAGATGTCCGGATCCAATGGTAATTGGGACCTGTAACCAAGAAGAGTCCTTACGTGCTGTAGTGAGAAAGTGAAATAATCCGATTACTCGTTTGTATGATCCTGGTCCATGCCTGACCCATCAAAATTTGTGTAGGAGCTCCTGGTCTGCACGGCACCTACAAGATAGGGTATAATATAGTGAGACCCTAGGTCCCTGTACCCCTGACTGTCCGGGCACGTATCTCCAAGAGTAGGCTCTAGGTCAAGGGACCCATGAATGTGAATTCAAGAACCGAAGTCAAGGCATCTCTGTAGAGGAATACCTCCTTCTTAGCCTGGAGTCCCACGAACTCATAGCGTTCTCTAATACACAGACAAGACCTAAAGTCCCCTCACTCATGACAGGTGACTCCAGGGATCAGATATAACGAAAAAATAAGGATCTAGCTTCAATCGTCCGAAGCAGGTGTTGTCCAGTTTGAGAACGTCGGCAGCCCTATCCGAGCCTGCAACACATCCTGAGCAGTGCTCCAGCAGTAGGTTGTGTTCCGACTAGTGATGTCCGTGTAGGAGCCGGGGACACACAGGGTTCCTCCATAGAGTCCAAGTAGGTCTCCTTGATGGTAGTTGAATAGGTGGATAAGCAAGAACCCAAAAACCAAGACGGTTCCGTGATGGATTTATAGTACAATCCGAATCATGTTCTCCCGATATGTTCTCAGAGGAATAGAGGCAGTCCTATCATCTTATCCCAAGATTGTTAATGACCAAGGAAACCAAGTCGACCAAGGATTCCGGTCTTTCCATGCGATCCCTGTGTACGGTGCACCTGCTAGTCTTGTTACCCGAGCACGGCAGTGCACGTTTGCTCTATGAAGGCCTCAGGATCTCATGTCGCCTTGACATGGGAAAACTGTCTGCGCAGTTTGTTCGTAATGGTCTGCATAACCTAAACAATAGTAGATAAATTAACATAAACAGTGATAGCCTGAAGTATAGGTAACTAAGAAAATCCCACGATATTATTATTACAATACTGCATTTAGGAATAAAATCCCACAAAGATTATTATTACAATACTGCATGTAGTAATAAAATCCCACAAAGATTATTATTACAATACTGCATGTAGTAATAAAATCCCACAAAGATTATTATTACAATACTGCATGTAGGAATAAAATCCCACAAGGTTAAAATAAAATACTGAAAATATAGACTGAATCCCACAAGGTTAAAATATACAATACAGCCTATATATAGCAATACAATCTCACAAGGACAATATAAAATACTGAGGATAGAAGCAATAAAACCCAAAGCCACCAATAAGAGCAGGAGCAGTGTTACACTGACCTGTACTGATGTGGAGCAGCAAAGAAAGAGGAAATGAGGCATTGGGAGGGGAGTTTTATAGTACCTAACTTTTTTCTGATTGGTTGTTTGTTCTGTGCTGCTGTGGAGTTCTAGTAAAGAGAGACTTAAGCAAATACGAAGCCTCCTGTCATGTTATAAAATTGTAAGCGGTCCCTGCTCAGCTTCCCGCGGTGATGCCGGGAGCCGGAATATGACGTCACTCCGGCTCCCGGCATCACTGCTGCGCGCACAGGGAACTGAGCAGGGAGAGTTTAAAATCAATGACCACCCCCCTGCCTACCTGAATGTACACCTGCCCAGCAGCCCCACTAGACATGAGGTAAAAGGGAGACCGGTTGCCTCCTCCCCCTGGAACTCACTCTGCCGCTGGGGAGTAAGGACAATACTTTTGGCTCCCTGGAACTCACACTGCCGCTGGGGAGGAAGGACGGCACCTTCGGCTCCCTGGAACTCATACTGCCGCTGGAGAGGAAGGGCGACACCCTCTGCTCTCTGGGACTCACACTGCCGCTGGGGAGGAAGGACGACACCTTCTGCTCTCTGGGACTCACACTGCCGCTGGGGAGGAAGGATGACACCTTCAGCTCCCTTGAACTCACACTGCCGCTGGAGAGGAAGGACGACACCTTCTGCTCTCTGGGACTCACACTGCCGCTGGGGAGGAAGGACGGCACCTTCGGCTCCTTGGAACTCACACTGCCGCTGGAGAGGAAGGACGACACCTTCTGCTCTCTGGGGTACACACTGCCGCTGGGGAGGAAGGATGGCACCTTCGGCTCCCTGGAACTCACGCTGCCACTGGGGAGGAAGGACAGCACCTTCGGCTCCCTGAAACTCACATTGCCGCTGGAGAGGAAGGACGACACCTTCTGCTCTCTGGGACTCACACTGCCGCTGGAGAGGAAGGACGACACCTTCTGCTCTCTGGGACTCACACTGCCGATGGGGAGGAAGGACGACACCTTTAGCTCCCTGGAACTCACACTGCCGCTGGAGAGGAAGGACCTTCTGCTCTCTGGGACTCACACTGCCACTGGGGAGGAAGGATGGCACCTTTGGCTCCATGGAACTCACACTGCCACTGGAGAGGAAGGACGACACCTTCTGCTCTCTGGGGTACACACTGCGGCTGGGGAGGAAGGATGGCACCTTCGGCTCCCTGTGATGCTGGTTGCTGCAGACACGAGGGACCGCGGTACTGGAACTTGAATTTCAGGTTCCGGTTTCCGGCGGGACTGAAAGGAAGTGCGCACTCAGCTTGTGCACACTTCCTTTCAGTCCCGCCGGAAACCGGAACCTGAAATTCAAGTTCCAGTACCGCGGTGCGCCCTGTGCTGCCGGCCAACGCTACAAGACAGGTAAGTAAAGCTTCATATTCGCTCCATAAGACGCACAGACATTTCCCCTCACTTTTGAGGGGAAAAAAAGTGCGTCTTATGGAGCGAAAAATACGGTACATATTCACAATCAATCCATTCAGGGGAACAACATATAAAAAAATGACACGAATCAGACCAGTGGTTTAAAAGTTAAGGGAAAGTCCTTTGTTACCAAATGAAGCATGGCTTTTCTTCCCAAAACAAGTTCCAAAGAGTCTCTATCCTGGAGATAATTGGGAAGTAATCCAATTATCTCCAAGGACAGAGGCAAAACTCCATTAGCCACATGGCAGACAAAGGACAATAAAAGACGTAAAAATACATACTGTTACATTTATCACATAGACCTTACACATTTACAATTTACCTAACACATAATAGCATACATAATATTGAAGACAGCCTGAATGCAATCTGGTACACGGTCTTAAAGGGACATTGTTCCTAAAAGTCATAATATGTCCACGGATGGTTTTTAAAGGGCCAGCAGCAGCACCATACAAATCACATATGCCCAAATGTTGCACCTGAAAGCCCAAATCTCCCAGGGACCATAGTCAACAGGTAAGAGGCTGGCAACCAGGCTCCTCCAACAGCTAGGGGTAAAGGGCAGCTTGTCACCAATAAACCCAGTGACAAAAGGCATTTCGTCACAGACGCCTTCTCGTTTTCTCCTGAACGTGTCACTCTTCGGGTGTCTCGACGTACAAGACGGACTCAACCTTGGTTTTACCCATTTTTTCCATCAGAACCCAACTTTACGTGGTCCAGACACTGCACACCTACATACGGATACGGCCATGGCCACGCTATTATTACCTCTTCCCGACAATTATTGGTGTCCTACGTTAAGCCGCATGGGCAAATCTCGGTTACCACCTTGACCCGCTGGGTACGATGGCTTTTATCTCTTGCCGGGGTTAACCCTTCCTTCGGCACGCACTCGGTTCGGGGTGCGGCGGCATCTTCTGCCTTCACAGCGGGGGCCTCCTTATCAGATATATTGCTCTCAGCAGACTGGTGACGAGAACCCACCTTTCAGTCGTTTTACTCTCGCCTGTCCTCCATTGCCACTTTCTCTCTATTACCTTAGCTTTAAAAATGCAAAATTTTAAGCTTCCTGTCATGTGATAAAATTGAAGATTATGTTGCTTTTAGTATACTATTAATCTTAATTTTACTAATGACAGGAGGCGAGTATTTTCCCGTCCTATTGAATTTCCCTCCCATTCAGGTGATTTTGCATCTCCAGCTAGGTTATGTATGTTATCAATATAGTACTGGTCATTTTCTTATTACTACGAAATTGACTCTGTTTTTCACTGTAGAAAGTATAAAGTTGGGGTTGTTTTTCATATATAGTTGATATATGTAAAGATATTCTATGATAGGTAGCTACATTATGGTACGTATGTTAAATTTTAATGATCACAATAGATTGTGATAGTACCGAATTATTGCGCACCTTTATGTGAGGGTTACTCATATTGTTCAGGTTTACATTTCATATCACTAAAACGCTCTCAATCTCTTTCAGCTTAAAAGACACAAAGAGATCTTCTACATCAAGCGTACAAGGATATTCGTTGTTCCCAGTTTTGAATTAATCCAACCGTTCTTCCTCGTCCCTGGTTATTCCGTATGGTTCTTCAGTTGATCGTGTGACTTGTGATGTCGCCGTTATCAAGAGGAAGTGACTCAGTTGAAGGCATATCTTATACTCTCTCCCTGCCTCTGATTGGTTCCTTTTTTTCTCTATATGTCTTTGATGCGATGGAGTAGTAAAGGAAGATTATGCAAAATATTCGCCTCCTGTCATTATTAAAATTAAGATTATTAGTACACTAAAGCTAGCATAATCTTCAATTTCGGCTTTCTTCTTGGTGCCCACTAGTAGGCTAGTCTGTCTGTATTTCCAGTTCTTTAAACTACCAAACCCATAATCCTTTGGGTTATTGGTTACGTTTGTGTGATAATTCCTAGATTTTACTAGTAACATGACGTAAAGTCATGATTTTATTAAAGACACGGAGGCGAGTATTATGCATATCTCTTTCTTTATTTCCTCAGCAGCAAAGATAGAGGAATATAAATATTATCAAAAATGAAAGAAAAAACTGTACAGGCATAACGAGTAGCCAATCACATAACAGAGGAAGTAGCTATATAAGTCCTGTGTCTCCCACAATCCCCCTCTTTCTTGCGCAACCGAAGACCAGGTAAGATAAACGATGTCCCACTTGATCCAAGCAGGAAACGGGAAACAAAACGAGAACTTCAAGCTAAAAAAGATAGAAAAATATGGTAATTTCCAAACTCAAACTGTAGACTTACCAAACATAAGCGTGAGGGATCTACATGAAACATGATGCTGAAATAGAATATATACATGATTAGAAATCAATATAAAACTGTCAAATCATCTAAGCATGATAAAAACTACACAGTACAAAAAATATGAACTCAATACAGACCCAATTGCCCACGTACTTGTATTGCATCGAAGCATCTCCAATCCCAAATCCACACCGGGAGGGTGGGAGGGAATAATACTCGCCTCCGTGTCTTTAATAAAATCATGACTTTACGTCATGTTACTAGTAAAATCTAGGAATTTTATTAAAGACACGGAGGCTCCTATTATGCAAGTTTAAAGCTGTGCTATCACCTGAGATGCGACGTGTTCAATTGGTCTGAAATAGAAGTCTCTGAAGGTCGACTCTCGGGACCAGTCCGCTGCGCGCATGATGTCCTCCAGGCGGCAACCAACTGTGGATGCCTTCGAAGCCATAGCACCCCTTACAGAATGAGGCGTAAAGACAGATGTGTCTATACCCGCTAGGGATAAAAGCCAACGAATCCAACGCGCCAGCGTCGGAGTCGATACTGGGCGATGAGGAGCCTTAAACGAAATGAATAAGGGATGGCGTTCAGATGAGCGCACCGTACGTGTAGCCTCTAGATAGGCTTTCAAACAATCCACCGGGCAGAGCGCCGGACACAACGGGAATCTAGGATATACGAAGGATTTGGACGCCGACTTAGTTCTCCTAGATATGGTGAAAGTAACGCCATCCGGCGTAAACACAAAGGCACCCCAGTCAAGAGCCCTAACATCGGAGACTCTCTTACAAGAGACCAGGCAAAACAGCATAACCATCTTGGAGGATAGTTGTTTAAGAGTCAAGTCCTGGTTAGGGTACCAATCCGACAGGAACCGCAACACAATGTTGACGTCCCAAAATGTCGAAAACCGCGACCTAGGCGGACGGACGAAGCGAATACCCTTGAGAAGACGGCATACAAAAGGATGTTTGCCGATGGGTACACCTTCCAAACCACCATGACCGGCCGAAATGGCCGATCGAAAAACATTGATAGTCCTGTACGCCTTGCCTGAGTCGAACAGGGCTGTAAGAAACCCCAGGATCAAATGGAGAGGGGCAGATATGGGATCCACTGCCCGTTCCATGCACCAATCAGACCAAGACTTCCATGCAGCTCGGTAAGCTGATCGTGTGCCCGGAGCCCAGGCGTTATCGAGGAGCAAGAGAGTCGACTGTGGAACGTCAGGGACAAGCCAGCGTCCCCTGAAAGGAACCATGCTACTAGGGGCAACTGGTGCTGGAGCACCAATTCGTGCGAGTTCCCATCCGGATCCAGAAGGAGGTCCTGGAAGATCGGCAACAGACGAGGGAAGTCTATGGACAACTCCATCAGACGAGGGAACCACGGACGTGATCTCCACAGAGGGGTGATCAGGGTCAGACAACAGTCGTGACGAACCAGCTTCGAGGTCGTACGAGCGATCATGTTGAATGGGGGAAAGGCATACAGGTGGCCTGGAGGCCATTCTTGAAGAAAGGCATCCGTCGCCACTGCCGCCGGGTCCGGTCTCCAACTGTAAAACCTCGGTAACTGAGTGTTCAGTCGAGATGCGAACAGGTCCATCTCGAACCGACCCCACAGCCTGTTTAAGCTTTGGAAGACCGAGGCGTGCAAATGCCAGTCTCCCGAGTCTCTCAAATGTCTGGAGTTCCAATCCGCACCTGAATTGTCCAGACCCGGAATATGTTCCGCCGTCACCGAGACGTTGTTTAGGAGGCAGAATTGCCAAAAGTCCTTCGCCAGCAGAGCCAACATTTTGGACTTGGTTCCGCCCAAGTGATTTATGTATCGGACTGCCGATACGTTGTCCAATTTGAGGAGAACACAACAGTTCGCCTTTCCAGGGGTAAGGCTGCGAATCGCAAAGGCCCCCGCCAGGAGTTCTAGGCAGTTGATGTGTAACGACTTCTCTGCGTCGGACCATCTGCCCCCCGTGGAAATGTCGCCACAACGAGCCCCCCAGCCGTGCAAGCTGGCATCTGATTCTATGACCACGTCCGGAACGGAACCGAAAATTGCTTTTCCGTTCCAGGCTTCCATGTGTGCCAACCACCATACCAGCTCGTCTCTGGACTCCTCGTCCAAACAAAGTCGGGATTCGTACGATCGACCCGAACGTAGGTGTGACCCCTTGAGCCGCTGGAGAGCCCGGCAATGTAAGGGGCCTGGGAATATCGCCTGAATGGAGGAGGCCAGCAAGCCGATGATCCTCGCCAACTGCCGGACTGACAGGTCCGAAGCGCGAAGAGCTCGACGGAGCTCCTTCTGGATGGCTTTTATTTTGGATTCTGGCAAGTACAGGAACTGCCGTACGGAATCCACCTGGAACCCCAAAAACTCCATAGACTGGGCGGGTGTCAGGACCGACTTGTCCCAGTTTATCAGAAAACCTAGGTTCTGTAAGAGGTTGATCGTCCAATCTAAATGCAACTTCAGGCATTCCAACGACTGGGACATGATTAGGATGTCGTCCAGGTAAATAATTAGTCGAACCCCTCGGGTACGGAGGAACGACACCACCGGTTTCATAACCTTGGTGAAACACCAGGGAGCCGAGGAGAGGCCGAACGGAAGGCATGTAAAACGCCAACGCCGTCCGTGCCAGGTGAAGTGCAAGTAGTCCCTGGATTCTATCGCTATTGGAACCGTGAAGTACGCATCCTTCAGGTCCAATTTGGCCATCCAATCCGACTGTCTCAGAAGGTCTCTGAGACAATGGATGCCTTCCATCTGGAAATGTTGGTAGCGTAGGAAGGCGTTGAGAGGGCGAAGGTTTATCACTGGGCGGACACCGCCCCCTTTCTTGGGTACAAGGAAGAGATTGCTCGTAAAGCCTGGAGTGGCGAATGGCAATTCTTCGATGGCGCCCTTTGAGAACATCTCCGCGACTTCCGCGGAGATCATCGCGTCCTGCTCCTGTGGGAGGGACAATTCCCTGGGGGTATACGTTTGGACAGGTAGGGAAACAAAATCTAGTTGGTAACCCTTTACGCATTGCAGAACCCAAGCATCTGAGGTAATAACTGCCCACCTTGGGTAAAATAAGGCTAGCCTCCCCGCCACCCGAACCTGATCGAGAAGGGAAGAAGGGGTACTCACCATAAGGGCGTCTGCCCGACGACCCACCACGGGGGTATCTAGAGCCCCACGATCTCCCTCTAGCCGGGAAGAAAGGAGGCGTTTTCGGGTCCTGGAACCCTCGAGAGGGGAAAAAGGAACCTCTGCTGGCACGGAATGAGCCTCGGAAACCACGGCCGGGAGGACGGTTCCTGCTACGCCCGGCCCCACCGAAAACCTTGGGCGCGAAGACGCGCTTCATATTAGCTTGCGCCTTGTCAATAGCCGTAAAGGTTTTTACATAGGACCCCATGTCCTTTACAAAGGATGTGCCGAACAACATCCCCTCATCGGCTGAGTCAGGTTCAGCTACGGTCATAGCAGCCAGCTTAGGGTCTATCTTCAAAAGAATAGCCTTGCGTCTCTCGGAAGACATAGCTGTGTTGGCATTCCCCACAAGGCATATAGCTCGCTGGACCCACCCGATGGCCACATCCATATCGAGAGCTGAGTCGCCATTACGGGCTGCCTCAAGGAGCTCGTACAGCTTAGACAGGGGGCCCAGCGTATCCAGAATTTTATCCTGGCACCCTTTCAGGGAGTGATCAAGACCCTTTTTGGGCTTCCACCCAGACTTAAGAAATTGGGCAATTTGAGGGTCCACGTCAGGGGTTTTACAGGCAGCGCCAGGGAGGGAAGGTCGTGGGCATTCGGCACGCAATTTATTGCGGCCTTCCTTTGACAGAGGCGTGCGAATCCTCTTAGCCACATACTGGGCGATATGGTCCGGAGGGACCCATTCGGCAGACCGCGGGTGACGCAGGTCGTCCGGGTCAAACAGGGGGTTCCCCTGTGGGTCTAAAAGCCCTTTTTCATTATCCCCAGCGGGGTCTGGCACTTTTCTACGGGGAACGGCAGAGGACCCAGAAGGGGTTACACCCGTAAGGGGTTGATCCTCGCCAGACTCGTCCTCCCCATAGGAGTCATATTCCATAACATCGGAATCATTGTCCACACTCCGGTCGGTATCCGACCCATCATCCAGGGCTCTAGCCCGTTTCCACAATCTAGCCTTTTTAGCCCGGCCAGGGGCTCTTGTGCGCGTGGGATGCGCGCTATCTGCGACCGCCAGAGGCGTGTCAATCATGACAGGCAAAGCCTGCATCGAGGAGTGGGACCCGATATGTCTAGCCTTTGCCTTCGCCTTACGGGCACCCGGCACAGTTAGGGCAGGGGAGGGGGACCCCACACCCAGGGGGTTAGGGGCAGCCATAGAAGGCAAGAGCACAGACTGAAGGGACTGGGCAAAAGAGGATGAGACAGTCCCCATAGCGGAGGCAATAGCCTTCTCGAGGGAGGAAGCCATAGTAGCTTCTAACAGGGCCTGGAGCTCCTGAGAGGCCATAGCGCCCTCAGGATTATCTACTGGAAAATCCCCAGAGGGGACGGTAGGCCCATCCTTGCTATCCTGCATAATGAATACTAGAAATGGGTTGATTAACCCAGCAGAACAGAGAAAAGCTAAACCTGATCGTTGGTGTAGTAAGGGGACCCGTAGTAAAGGGATCGACCGCACGGCACAGCAGGGTGAAACGAATGATCGCCCAAAATGGCCGCCGCACGTGTCAGGGTGTGCCCGTGGACCGGCTCCAGGCGGGGGAAGGGGCGCGTGCACCCACCCGCGTGGGTAGCCCGCGAGAGGGGAAAACGAGCACACTCAGTCGCGTCCACAGAGGAAGGGGGCACGCGGCTGAGATAGCGCCGAGAAGCGGCAACAGGGGCGGTATGAGGGAAAACAGCCCGCGGCGGCGGGCAAAGCCCCTAGGGTAAACCCCCAAATACACCAACGATGTAGGTACTAGATAGTAATCAACAATAAATAAAAACGACAATAATGAAACAAGCATAAGTAAAACATGAATCACAAGTAAACAAAATGCAATGAGTAGGAGAGCTCAAGTAAAATACTTAGCTGTCTGAGGAAGCAGCAAAGAAAGAGGGGGATTGTGGGAGACACAGGACTTATATAGCTACTTCCTCTGTTATGTGATTGGCTACTCGTTATGCCTGTACAGTTTTTTCTTTCATTTTTGATAATATTTATATTCCTCTATCTTTGCTGCTGAGGAAATAAAGAAAGAGATATGCATAATAGGAGCCTCCGTGTCTTTAATAAAATTGGCGTTCTTTGCAGGGTTTTATCTACTATATAGTTACTCATAAAAAATAAGGAATAAAATACAAACAAGGTTTATTTCTTCAATAGACAATAGAAAAATAGGTGCGCAGAATGAATATGTAGCTCATACAGTATAATGTGCAAAGCATGCAATTAAATACACAAATGCAGGTGTATATGCCTATTAGGGAAACACCACGTATATATTTAACTGTGCAAATTAGTATACACCAACACAAAGAAAAAATATATACTTGCACAGGTCTGCTCAGGTAGTCCAATCTATAATATAAAAAGACACAGACCTAGTGCAATATTGTTGAGGTAGATGAACTTGAAATAAAGAAAAATATTTTCACACTCACAATTGTGGAGTGGTTGAAGTACCACTCCAAACTATCAGGCTCTGGGAGGATCAGCCCCTTGCAATCGTAGGATCCAATGGGTGGACAGCTGAAAGTACTCACTTGATGACCGGTAAGTTCAAAAGTTAAATTCCGTTTATTCAAACATAAAAAGTATAAATAAAATTGTTAAAAGTATGCTCCTGTCGCTGTTAGAGTCCAATAAGTCCAGAGTTGCGTTTTCCCTGACGAAACGAAAGTAGTAGTTTCCTCTTTCTTTCTCCGACTTCTCTTTGGCTCTCTCCTCCAGCGCAGCTGCTTCCGACTTCCGGTTTCACGCAGCGCGTTTCGCCCCGCCTCTCGGGGCTTTCTCAAGCGTAAATGTGAGTGGCTCTCAGTGTCTCTTAAATAGCGTCTACCTAATCAGCGATCCTAAATTACTTGCAAACCTTTTCAATTAAGCATGTTATATGGTACTAATCAATCTATACAGCACAACTCAATTTTATAACATGACAGGAGGCTTCGTATTTGCTTAAGTCTCTCTTTACTAGAACTCCACAGCAGCACAGAAAAACAACCAATCAGAAAAAAGTTAGGCACTATAAAACTCCCCTCCCCATGCATCATTTCCTCTTTCTTTGCTGCTCTGCAGACAGTACAGGTCAGAGTACCACTGCCTCCTGCTTATAGTGGGTGGCTTTGGGATTTATTGTGATTTATTAGGATTTATATTTCTGCTTATAGTTACTTTATTTGTTTATTTTATATATTATATACCTTCTTTTGTTGTCATATTATGTACACATATATTGTTTGCTCTATTTAGTTTATAGGCTATATATTTATTTTATATATTATTTTTATTATATGTAGTTATCAGTTTTATGGCTTATGCATTTTACTTAGTTATCATGTTGTGTTTCGTTTCTATTTAATATGCTTTATAACTTATTGTTTTGGTTTAGTTGGCCCTGTTTTCTTTGGGGCTGATTTCCTTCGGTGGGGGTTTTTTCTGGGGGTTTCTGGGGATGCTGCCAGGGTCGCTCCCCCCTTTTTTGTTCCCCCCCCTCCCCCCCCCTCTTCCCTACGCCCTCCGCGGGCAGCGGGCGCTTTAGCTCAGGGTGTCAGGAGACTAGCCGTTTAGCTGTCTCCTCTGACTCCCCGAGCTCCGGTGTGAGCCTGTCACCGCGCGGGGTTGCTCGCGATCGGTCGCGAGTACCCGGCGGCCAGACCTGCTCGCGCACATGGCTGTCTCACAACGGCCGGCTCCTTCAGGAGCCACGTGCACCCGACCAGCACTTGCTCGCGGCCCCTACTTCCACCCACGGTAGGTGGACCGCATGGTTTTTTCCACGCTGGGATTCTGGCTCTCAGCATGCAGAGCCAGTTCGCCACTTAGATAAGGGGTTAGCACATTTTTATACTTTTATGGCGACTGGTTTTGGCCATGCCCAAGTACCATGGTTCTAGCTGGTTATGTGTTTATATTATAGGTTTTAGAAGTATTTATTTGCTCTATTCATCTATTGTTCTTCTGCTCCTATCCTTTGCCTCACTTGATAGGTTCTTTGGATTACTGTGAATCTTACTGATAGTGTGTATCATGCTGACAGTATATACCACAGATTGGTGTGTATCACAGATTACTGCAGTGTGTATCACAGATTACTGCAGGTTTTACTGACAGTATATACCACAGATCGCTGTGCGCTTTCTGACAGTGTAGATCACAGATTTAGTTGTTCCGACAGTGTACTTCGAGTTTTAGTTTTCCTGACAGCGTGTATCACAGACTGCTGTGAGTTTTACTACTGACATGTGAGTTTTGCTGACAGTGTGTATCTCAGATCGCTGATAATTTTGCGGACAGTGCGTATCGCTGACTACCGTGCGTTCTGTCAGGGTATATCGCAGATTTCTGCGAGTAACAGGTGTATACGAACGCAGTTATACAGGCTCGGTACAGGGTGTGTACAGTGCCAGTTAGCTCTTGGATTCATGTCCTTCTCAGTGTATATTTTTTCTGGCCCAGCTGTGAGGTCGCAGAGGGGACTACTCTGGTATGAGTTCTCTGCCCATGGCGTGTATATATAAGATACAGACCTGCTCTGACTCAAACTGATATGGAAGACGAGTCTACGCTGATAATATACATTTTATCAGGTTCTTGGGGAGAGTCATTGTGTTGGCTATTGTTTAACCCTACTCCTTTGGGTGTCCGTGATTACAATACCCTTCACGTGGTATGAGGATGGTAATCTATAATATGCTAAGATAATTCAAATAGATCCATGTATGCATGTGCATACCTATCCACAGTTCATGGACAGTAGCGCTCAGTGTACCTTACATTTATGGACATGATGGTCACTGGAATACTTCCGCTTATATCCAATTCAGCTGGAATACTACTATTGGACTGCTGGGCACATAGGGACTGCCAGTCCCGGTTCAAGTTACTCACACAGCATTACGCTGTCTAAAGGGTTGATTGTCTAAGGGTCCTAGGTCACGAGATGCCCTGAGGATCTACAATTTTTGGGAACCTCTACCCGAACTCAGAGGTCCCCGTTACTCATTCAATACCCACTGTAAAGCGCTACGGAATTGGAAGGCGCTATATAAATTCATGTTAATACTAATATTATGGTAATACACAACCCATTGATTGGCCTGCTATGTCTTTGCCCCATTGATTGGCCTGCTATGTCTGTGCCCCATTGATTGGCCTGCTTTGTCTGTGCCCATAAGAACGGCCTGCTTTGTCTGTGCCCATAAGAACGGCCTGCTTTGTCTGTGCCCATAAGAACGGCCCGCTATGTCTGTGCCCATAAGAACGGCCCGCTGTGTCTGTGCCCATAAGATTGGCCTGCTATGTCTGTGCCCATAAGATTGGCCTGCTATGTCTGTGCCCATAAGATTGGCCTGCTATGTCTGTGCCCATAAGATTGGCCTGCTATGTCTGTGCCCATAAGAATGGCCTGCTATGCCTGTGTCCATAAGAACGGCCTGCTATGCCCGTGTCCATAAGAACGGCCTGCTATGCCCGTGCCCATGAGAACGGCCTACTATGCCTGTGCCCATGAGAACGGCCTGCTATGCCTGTGCCCATGAGAACGGCCTGCTATGCCTGTGCCCATGAGAACGGCCTGCTATGTCTGTGCCCCATTGATTGGCCTGCTTTGTCTGTGCCCATAAGAACGGCCTGCTTTGTCTGTGCCCATAAGAACGGCCTGCTTTGTCTGTGCCCATAAGATTGGCCTGCTATGTCTGTGCCCATAAGATTGGCCTGCTATGTCTGTGTCCATAAGATTGGCCTGCTATGTCTGTGCCCATAAGATTGGCCTGCTATGTCTGTGCCCATAAGAATGGCCTGCTATGCCTGTGTCCATAAGAACGGCCTGCTATGCCCGTGTCCATAAGAACGGCCTGCTATGCCCGTGCCCATGAGAACGGCCTACTATGCCTGTGCCCATGAGAACGGCCTGCTATGCCTGTGCCCATGAGAACGGCCTGCTATGCCTGTGCCCATGAGAACGGCCTGCTATGTCTGTGCCCCATTGAATAGCCTGCTATGTCGGTGCCTACTTGAATGGCCGGCTATGTCCGGGACTATTTGCTTGGCTAACCTTTCTGTGTCCATTCGTTTGGCCTGCTGGGCCTAGGCCCTACTGACGGGCCTACGCTATGGGTACCGAACCCCTTTTGGCCGCAGGCCTGAGGTAATATCACTGAGGATACCCAGGACGCACCAGTGACATGGAGATAGGCAGGTGTCCAGGCAAAAACCATTGCCATAGTGTTCAAGAGGACACCAGTATACGGCCATCTGAATATGGTGGGAAGGGTGAAGGCCCTAAACCTCATGCCTGAAGGACAAAGTTTCTTATGAAGACCCCGGACACATCCACGGTTTACTCCAAACCGGCGACGGCACATCTCCAAGGAGAACTTCGCACAGGCAGGGACCGGTACTCAGACTCCTACAGGAGAAAGCGGTGTTTTTTCCTTGTCTTTACCAGCTACTCTGTATCTGCCTCCCAGAGTCCTTATAGGGTCGGTAGTTTTTTCCTGCGTTAGGTTAGCTCCTGGCCCTGTCCAGTGGGATTTACTTTTCTTACCTTCCGGCCTGCCGTTTACATTCTATCCGAGATAGGATGGGTGTATTTTCTCTTATCTAGGTTTATTGTTGCTTTTTTGTTTTTTCATGACTTCCTTTTCCTATTCGCTCGGGTCGTCGTGAGGCCTGACTTGGCCTCCTCCGACCTCCCGGGCACTCGTGGATTGCGGAGAACGTCTCCAGCTTTCCTCGGACTACCAACGGTCTACCAGGACCCCGCGCGCGCGCGCGCACGGGATCCGGATAGTCGGTTGATAGTTTTCCATTCCTTGTTTTCCCAGATTGCCCTCAGCCTTATGCTGACACTTATAATTGGTGCACCCTACAGTTTGGTCTCCCTGACTTCTAGGGACTCTAGTTTGCACCACGGGAGGGTGCGGCCCTCCATCCCCTCGATCCGAGTATATTTATTTTCAGGAACAGAGGGTGAACCCTCTCATACGGAACCGGATCTGATTTGTTATTAGAGGGCGCAGCCCCTCACTCGCCCTCAACCAGATACTGGGCTGGATACAGAGGACAAATTGGGTGGACCCATTCTCATAGAGAGAACCGGTCTCGGATGTAGGCTCTGCTGTTGGTTACTAACGGGTGCGGCCCGCTCAGGCTAGCACCCGGACGCTCTCACGGTAGGCGATCACAGTAGTAGAGAGCGCGGCTCTCTTATACACCCGACGCTCTACAGTACCGGCCATTTGTTCATCACACAGGCTTGTGCCTGTGCAAGACATTGATGACTACATAGAGGGGCGTCCCTCCTACATTCAATTAGAGCTGACATCCACGCTACTGACTTCGTTCCAGAGGACTGCCTGGTCGTGCAGAAATTACATGTTTAGACTAGATCCCTCTATTCTATCTCCGGTGGTGGATCTACTGGATCCGGACCGCTGTAAAACACGCGAGAAATACTCAGAGGTATAACAGAGGTATTACACACACTCCTGGAGATGGTACGCTAACGGATGGTCCTCCGGTATTTTGAGAGTGCAGGTTTTGGCATATTCTGCACCATATAATACAGAGTTTGCTTTATGTTTTGGATATCCAGACCATTACGAGCAAACTGCGCAGACAGTTTCTCCCATGTCAAGATGTCAGGAGATACGGAGACCTTCATGGAGCAAACAGGCACTGCCTTGCTTGGGTAACAAGATTAAGGAAGGCCTATTACCCGGTCTGAAGGTAGAACAGTACGTATGGTCACATGGTAAATCAGGAATCCACGGTTGTCTTGACTTCCCCGGTCTTTACGATCTTGGGATAAGATGGCGTGACTGCCCCGTCTCCTCGGAGCGCATACCTGGTGAACATGGTTCGGAGATGGAGGACCCTTCATCTATACTCTATTAATCCCTCACGGGAGCCGTCCTTTTTTTTGGGGGGATTCGCGCTAACCTCCCTTTTCAACTACCGTCGAGGAGATCTACGAGACTTTACGGAGGTACCTGGTGTGCCCCGACTCCTACAGACATCTTTCACTCTTTGACGAGGGCATTGCTGGATGGAAATCTGCGTTCCGCTTGGCATTTCCCTTTCCTTTGAAGGTTTCCAGGATTCACTATTCCCAGAATAGGCGACCACCGTCCTTCCACACAAGTTCAGTTCGGAACCCTGAATGGACGTCCTTTGGAGTCTTTCTCTACTGCGTCCGAGGTTTACACAGTCCATCTGGAATCTTGGAATCACTTAGAATACGGCTAGTTTGGCCACGCTCTTGCCTGCATTATGAAATTATTCTCGGATGAGTCATATCACCGGGTAGGACAGGAAGGAACGAAAGTTCCTCCTCGGTTTCTAATACGATTTTGGTAGTGGACTTGGGCGCATTCCTTGAAATTGGAGATCCACCTGCAAGACCGCATCGCCGAATATCCCTGGCACGATCGGAGGAACCGCCTTACGGATCATGAGTTGAGACGGTGACAGTTTCTTCTCGCGTCCCCAAGTCCGAACTTGACCTTTGATATTAAAACTACAGGAAGGTGGCTGATAGGTCAGCTTGCCAGCTCATGGACCGGCTGCTGGGATACAAGTCGCAACCACATACAATGGATTTACCAGCGGATGGTACTTTTTTCCGTAATTGAGATGCTTCGTCGGCTGGCATTTTCTTTTATCCGTCTACTGTCAATTATCGAACTTGGAATGTCCAATTAGGATTACTCTGATATTTCCTGCAATAGATACCAGCGACACAAACAGCGTTGGATTGGTGAATTGAGCGTTGAAACAGCAAATACGAAGCCTCCTGTCATGTTATAAAATTGTAGATTATGCTAGCTTTAGTGTACCTATAATCTTAATTTTATTAATGACAGGAGGCGAGTATTTCCCACCCATTCTTGTCCCTCCCTTGTTTAATGTTATAGTTTAGATTATCAGGTACGTATGCAACTCTGTTTGTTGTCTCTGATACCTGTCGCTTGTTCATTATGTCTGTGTTTCTTTTCATAAGTAGGGTTGGGATATCTACATATTAAGGTTAATTTTGGTTGCTACATTGGGTATCTACATGTTTATTCTGAGTACATTTCATTGGATAATCAACCTGTTCGATTCTGTTTTTCTCTCGTTTCAGTTTACAGTCCATCAACACTATCTAGTTTGACGGTTACTCTCGGATGGTGGACATCGTTATATTCATCGTATCTAGGACTTCGTTTCTTCCCCATGATGTTCTCTGCCTTTTATTCTGTTTTGTCGCAGCTTGAAAGAGGAAATGATGCATGGGGAGGGGAGTTTTATAGTGCCTAACTTTTTTCTGATTGGTTGTTTTTCTGTGCTGCTGTGGAGTTCTAGTAAAGAGAGACTTAAGCAAATACTCGCCTCCTGTCATTAATAAAATTAAGATTATAGGTACACTAAAGCTAGCATAATCTACAATTTCAGAGGACCCACTTTCAATATGTCCGTTCATTTGATTGTAATTAATAAAAAATAAACAATACAGACATATATATAGACAGTACCCATGAAAAGAAAAGAAAAAATGGTAATATTTTAGAGAAATGAATATTACAAGCATATGTACAAAAAATGAGAATAATTCCATTCCCTAAAAGGAACATATATCTCAGCCCACTCAGAATGACCAAAAATAGTGTCTGAATTAATATTGGATACTAAACGTATCTGTAAAGAAAATCAAACAATATTAAATATTGAATATATTCACAAGAAAACATTAGTATGTTAAAAATTGCCAAACCCAGGGGGAATATCTACTAAACATTTGGGACGCGGCATTAGAACGCTTCTCAATGGAATGCATGAATATCCTTATCTCATGTAGAATGGAGTCTTTAACAGAGCTTGATAAACAAATTGATTCCATACAGGAGCAATTGCAACCCTGTGTGGGAACAGAGGACTTCAATGAATTGTCAGACAGAACTAAAAAGAGTTTAGACAAAATGGAAAGGGAAATTAAAGACACCAAGTATAGGAAATACAAGAGAGATAAGAGGGATTATGAGGAGGGGAGAGTCAGAAACTTTCAAAAAGAGAGAAATAACTTTGACACAACCTCACGTATGAACAATTATAGACGTCAAGACCAAATAAAGCCTGCTACAGATAAATTTACCCAACCAAAGGTAACCCCATGGAGGGAAGGGGGGTCTAAGCCCCAAGTAAGAGAAAGGAGAGAGGATTGGGTACAAGTTGTCAAGCGGGGAAGGAAAACCAGCCAAGTTGAACGCAATTACCAGACCAATAGGGATAATTCTAGACCCCAAAAAGAAAGGAGGGAATATATGTCCTCCAATAGAAATACCTTTCAAAATTATACGTCCTCCAATAAGAATACCTATCAAAATCGATATTCAGTCTTAGATAAAGAGGAAGGGTCTGATTTTTTAGACAGAACACCGATGAGGAGAGATTTCCCAACAAAAAGAACCAGGACTGCAAGCCTAGAGAATGCAGAGGAGGGAAACAACAAAAAAGAAAAAAGGTACAACCGTTAGTCCCGGTTGGTATTACTAATATCTCCTCTTATACGCTGAGAGATAATGAGATTAGAGTGCTCAATAAGGGCCTCAAATTTGCTCCATCCAGAAGGTTTGACCCATTTACAGCACACATAGATGTGCTGAAATATGGTAGAAAATTATCTATTAAAAAATTCTTCCTCAACTCCACTAAGGAACATAATAAGGTGGATGGAGAAGATCCCTTTAAGCACTCCAATTTACAAAACAAGTCCACTTTTTATCCGAGTTACTTGAAACAAGGTGCAATAGAAACTTTTGAGAGGGTGGTCTCGAATGATCTTAAGAAATTGCAAAATAAACAACAAATGCCGAACCTCACATATGATGAGAGACAGGCATTGAAGGGTCTTAGAGAAAATGAACATATCATCATCAAACCCGCAGATAAAGGCGGGAGCTTGGTGGTGATGGATACAACAAAATATGTGGCAGAGTGCAATAGGCAGTTAGAGGACTGTGAAATATATGAAAAGTTGAAGAAAGATCCACTAGGGGAAATAAGAAAGTCTCTTGTTAAGATTCTAGACAGGGGTAAATTGGAAGGTATCCTCTCTAAAAAGGAGTACGATTTTTTAAACATCAAATCCCCTAGGACCCCAGTCTTTTATGTACTCCCAAAGATCCACAAGAATCTTGAAAATCCCCCGGGTAGACCCATAGTGTCGGGCATTATGTCCATTTCTTATAACGTTTCTAAATATATAGACACATTTCTACAATCTATTGTCCCTCTTACCAAATCATATTTGAAGGACACTATGGACGTGCTTGACATGGTGAAGGATTTTGTGTGGAAGGGGGAATATCTCCTGATCACGTGCGATGTGTCTTCACTCTATACCTGCATCCCACATGATAGGGGATGTGCAGCGGTGGAGCACTTCCTATTGGAAAACCATCACCTACCCCCTGTCAGGGTACCTGAAGTCTCTACCTCCGAGAGAGGTAGAGACTTAGACGTCTATCCGTCCGGACGGGCTGGTTTCTCTGTTCCTCGCGGTCCACCCGGTCACGTAAACGCCGGCCGCGAGGGAGTCGTTTCCTTTTGTAGCAGGACGTCCGGAGACCGACGTCATGACGCCAACCCGGAACGACCTGTCACTCAATCCTTTAGAGACTAATCAGATCTCGTCGGAGGCGTGTCTTTCCTTCCGAGCTAGGGTATTTAAACTTGCTTCTCCCATTTGCTCATTGCCCTGTCGTGGTTCTAGCCTGCCTAGTCACACAGTGCTCTGGTATTTTCAGTTATCCTTTTGGTTCCGACCCGGCTTGTTTGACTTACTCTGTTTTCCTCTGTTATCCTTGACCCGGCTTGTTCCTCGCTTACCTGTCCTCTCGTTCCCTCGACCTCGGCTTGTCTCTGACTATTCTCTATACTCTCCGTACGTTAGTCCGGCCATTCTAAGGTCCGGTATACGTATCCTGTACCTGTTTGTACTCTGCGTGTTGGATCCCTGTCCCGATCCTGACATTACGACAGGGCCAATGGATCCTGCAAGTACAAACAGTCAGCTTGGTTCCTCTGATCCTAGGTTCGAAGCCATGGAACACAGAATGGACCAAATGGCACTAGCGCTACAGGCGTTATTATCTCGTGCCAATAATCCACCAGAGGAGACACGTACTACTTCTATCTCCCCTGTAAGTTCTGGCCTAGAGGTAGCCACTGTAGGTGCCTCCTCCCGCATTACCCCACCAGTACGTTATGGTGGTTCACCTGAGAAGTGTCGTGGTTTTTTAAACCAGATTAGTATCCACTTTGAATTGCAACCTCGTTCCTATCCTACTGATAGGGCAAAGGTTGGATTTATTATCACCTTACTCATTGAGAAAGCTCTGAGATGGGCCAACCCACTATGGGAGAACGATAACCCGTTAGTATATAATTATAATGCCTTTGTAGCTGCCTTTAGAAGAACCTTTGACCCCCCTGGTAGAAAGGTCAATGCAGCCAGATTACTGTTGCGCCTGAGACAGGAGAACCGAACACTCGTGGATTATGCACTAGAGTTCAGGTCTCTGGCGTCAGAAGTTAAGTGGAATGAGCAGGCTTATATAGATGTATTTTTGAACGGGCTATCAGACGTAATCCTTGATGAGGTTGCTACTAGAGAACTCCCTGAAAATTTGGAGGATTTAATTTAGTTCATTTCTCGTATTGATGAGCGTTTAAGAGAGAGACAAAACACTCGAGAGAGGAACCTTAGACCTTCCTTTAAATTAGCTCCCGCATTTCAAAGTCCTGATTCCACTACCTCACTGTTTCCTGAACCTATGCAGATAGGCAATACTCGCCTCTCAGAAGAGGAGAGACAGTACAGGAGAAGAGAGGGATTATGCATGTATTGTGGAGTCAAAGGTCACTTACGCCTGAATTGTCCTAATCGTTCGGGAAACGCTCGCACCTAAGTCTCTCTAGAGGACAGGCCTTGGGTGTTTCTATTTTGTCCTCTACTCATAATTATAAAGATCACAGGCTTCTGCTACCAGTTTCTTTAACTTGGGAGAAGGGAGTACTAAAGACTATGGCTTTGATAGATTCCGGAGCTGCTGAGAATTTTATCGACCAAGCCTTTGCTACTAAACACACTGTCCCATCCCAGTTAAGGGATACACCCTTGGCCGTTGAGGCCATAGATGGTAGACCTTTACTTGAGCCTGTTATCTCCCGTGAGACCATACCCGTTAACTTAACTGTTGGTATCTTACACGAGGAAAACTTATCACTTATGCTCATTTCGTCCCCTTCGGTCCCCATAGTCCTGGGGTACCCATGGTTAAAAAGACATAACCCTATTATCGATTGGGAGTTAGGGGAGATACTTTCATGGGGTCAGGGCTGCCAGGAGAGGTGTTTACGCAGGGTTTCTCCATTGGCTGTAATAAACACACCAGGTAGTTCCACTCAGTCTACAGAGAGACAGATACCATTCATCTACCAGGACTTAAAGGCAGTATTCGACAAGAAGAATGCCGATACCTTACCTCCACACAGGTCATTTGATTGTAAAATTAAGCTTCTACCTGGTACTATGCCTCCGAGGGGCAATGTATATCATCTATCCACTCAAGAGAACTCTGTTCTAGAGGAATATATTCGTGAGAATCTAGAAAAAGGATTCATTAGGAGATCCTCTTCCCCTGCCGGGGCTGGTTTTTTTTGTTAAAAAGAAGGATGGTACTCTGAGACCTTGCATTGATTACCGAGGTCTGAATAAGATAACCATCAGAAATGCCTATCCCATTCCTTTGATTACCGAACTGTTTGATCGTTTAAAGGGCTCTAAAATTTTCACCAAGTTAGATCTCAGAGGGGCGTATAACTTGGTGAGAATCCAGCATGGACACGAGTGGATGACAGCGTTCAATACCCGTTATGGTCACTATGAATACACGGTTATGCCATTTGGTCTTTGTAATGCTCCGGCAGTATTTCAGGATTTGATTGATGAAGTTCTTAGGGAGTTTCAACATGATTGTGTCATTGTATACCTGGATGACATACTTATACACTCTAGGGAAATTGAGACCCACCACAGACAAGTCAGAAAGGTATTGCACAAACTTCTGCAACATGGCCTATACTGTAAATTGGAGAAATGCAGTTTTGACCAGTCGCAGATAGACTTTCTTGGGTACGTGATTTCTGGGGAAGGCTTTAAGATGGATCCTGACAAACTCCAATCTATTTTAGATTGGCCATTGCCTAAGGGACTCAAGGCTATTCAGAGGTTTATTGGTTTCTCTAATTATTATAGGCGCTTTATTAAGGGATACTCTTCTATTATTGCGCCTATTACCAATATGACCAAACAAGGGGCTGATACTAAGACCTGGTCTACTGAGGCTCTTGTTGCTTTCAAGACGCTCAAGGAACTTTTTGCTTCTGCTCCAATTTTGGTCCATCCTGATACGACTCTGCCGTTCCTACTCGAGGTCGATGCCTCTGAGACGGGAGTAGGTGCTGTTCTGTCACAAAGGTTAGGGGTGGACAAACCGTTACACCCTTGTGGGTTTTTCTCTAAGAAACTATCTGGTCCTGAAAGCAGATATGACATCGGTGACAGGGAACTGTTAGCGGTCATTATGGCCCTAAAGGAGTGGAGACATTTATTAGAAGGGACCTTACATCCTGTTACTATTTTAACGGACCACAAAAACTTGTCCTATATTGGGGAGGCTAAGCGCCTATCCGCCAGGCAAGCTCGTTGGTCCCTATTCATGACTCACTTCAATTATGTGCTTACTTATAGACCTGGTTCTAAGAACTCCAAAGCCGATGCTTTATCTCGCCAATATGAACCGTCCACTATAGCTGAGCCAGTTCTTTCCTCGATAGTTCCTAAATGTAATATCATCGCTAACACGAATCTCAGGATTCATTCTCCGTTGCTCGCCGAGATCATAAGGTTACAACATCTAGCCCCTAAACAGACTCCTGGGGATAGACACTTCGTTCCTCCTGCTCTCCAACTGGAAGTGTTACGGTGTTTCCACAACAGCAAGATAGCTGGGCATCCTGGCATTCGCAAGACGTATGCTTTAATCTCCAAAGATTTCTGGTGGCCTGCTTTGCGTAAGGATGTTAAGGATTTCATCGAAACGTGTGAGGTCTGTACTAAGACTAAGCAACCTCATACACTTCCATGTGGATTTCTGCATCCCTTAGAGGTTCCAGAGAAGCCATGGTCCTGTTTAGCTATGGACTTCATTGTCGATTTGCCTATCTCTAAAAAACAGACTGTCATCCTCACCGTGGTTGACAGATTCACCAAGATGGCTCACTTCGTTCCTCTGCCTAAACTCCCTTCTTCCCCCGAATTGGCAGAGATATTGGGATACCCTCCCAAATTGTATCTGACAGAGGTTCCCAATTTGTTTCCCGTTTTTGGAGGTCCTTCTGCTCTCAACTCGGTATCAAATTGAATTTCTCTTCTGCCTATCATCCTCAGTCTAACGGAGCTGCTGAACGCACTAACCAAAAGATTGAACAATATTTACGTTGTTTTGTTTCTGAACACCAGGACGATTGGGTTGGTTCGATTCCTTGGGCGGAGTTTGCACACAACAATCTTGTTTGTGATTCTACTCATTCAAGCCCCTTCTTCATGAATTATGGCTTTCATCCATCTATTCTTCCCTCGGCTTCTCCTTCCCAAGGGTTACCGTCGGTTGATGTTCATGTTGCCAATCTGAGGAAGTTGTGGGATCAGACTCGACAAATTCTTCTGCACAATTCTATGCTGGTTAAGAAATACGCCGATAAACGTAGAAGGGCGGCTCCGGTGTTTGTTCCAGGTGATAGAGTATGGTTGAGTACAAGAAACATCCGTTTAAAAGTACCTTCCATGAAGTTCGCTCCTCGCTATATTGGACCTTACAGGGTGCTGACTCGAATTAACCCAGTTGCGTATCGTCTAGCTCTTCCAACTGCCTTACGCATCCCTAAATCATTTCATGTGTCATTGCTGAAACCACTAGTCTGTAACAGATTTTCCTCCACAACGTCCTCTCCTCGCTCTGTTCAGGTGGAGGGTCAGGAGGAGTATGAGGTTAACTCTATTATCGATTCTCGAATCTCCCGGGGGAGAGTACAATATCTGGTCGATTGGAAGGGATATGGTCCTGAGGAGAGGAGTTGGGTACCTCAAGAGGATGTTCATGCTCCTCGTCTCCGCAGGGCGTTTCACTCCGCTTCCCATCTCGCCCCGGTTCCTTCCGCCCGGTGGGCGTATCTGAGAGGGGGGGTACTGTCAGGGTACCTGAAGTCTCTACCTCCGAGAGAGGTAGAGACTTAGACGCCTATCCGTCCGGACGGGCTGGTTTCTCTGTTCCTCGCGGTCCACCCGGTCACGTAAACGCCGGCCGCGAGGGAGTCGTTTCCTTTTGTAGCAGGACGTCCGGAGACCGACGTCATGACGCCAACCCGGAACGACCTGTCACTCAATCCTTTAGAGACTAATCAGATCTCGTCGGAGGCGTGTCTTTCCTTCCGAGCTAGGGTATTTAAACTTGCTTCTCCCATTTGCTCATTGCCCTGTCGTGGTTCTAGCCTGCCTAGTCACACAGTGCTCTGGTATTTTCAGTTATCCTTTTGGTTCCGACCCGGCTTGTTTGACTTACTCTGTTTTCCTCTGTTATCCTTGACCCGGCTTGTTCCTCGCTTACCTGTCCTCTCGTTCCCTCGACCTCGGCTTGTCTCTGACTATTCTCTATACTCTCCGTACGTTAGTCCGGCCATTCTAAGGTCCGGTATACGTATCCTGTACCTGTTTGTACTCTGCGTGTTGGATCCCTGTCCCGATCCTGACACCCCCCCCCCTCAGGTGAAGTTCCTTTTGGAATGTATCCGGTGGTCCCTCCAGAACAATTACTTTTGGTTCGATTCTTCATTTTTTTTGCAGTTACGTGGAACGGCGATGGGCAGCACGTATGCACCTAGCTATGCCAACCTGTTCATGGCCCATTGGGAGGAAAGCTTCATCTATGGTGACCATGGCTGGGGTGCACACGTGCTTGCCTATCGTCGTTACATAGATGATATGTTCCTTATATGGAATGGTACTGAAGACACTTTTTTAGATTACTTCAGGTTTCTTAACCGGAATGATTGGGGAATTGAACTCACTCATAGTATCAGTTCCTCAGCCATTGATTTTCTGGATTTAAACATCTATGTAGCGGGTGACACACTGAAGACCAAAACCTTCTTTAAGAAGGTGGATGCAAATGGTTATGTGGCATACAATAGTGGCCACTACTCACCCTGGCTCAACAGTATCCCTAAAGGGCAACTGCTGAGATTGAATTGTACGGAGGATAGCACTTTCCACATACAAGCTCAGGAGTTGTTGAATAAATTTAAAGAGAAGGAATATCCAGAGGACATTTTAAGCAGGACATGGCAAGAGGTAGAAAAGTTAACACAGAAGGATGTACTGGAAAAATCCACAAACAGTAGAAAAGACCCCCCAAAGGATTTAATGGTCTTCAATTTTAATTATGAGCACAAAGCAATAAAACATGTGATTAATAAATCCTGGCATATCCTAAAAATGGACAAAGAACTCGGGGACACACTACCAGAAAAACCAAACATTACCTTTAGGGGGGCACCTAGTTTTAAAACTTCATTGGTAAGGAGCTTTTTGAAAGAAAAAGTCCCACCGATAACTAGCAATTCATTTGGGGATCTAAGAGGTTTTTATAAATGTAGAACATGCCTAGGCTGTAGAGAGACCTGCCGGACCGATAAAGTAACACATAAATTCCAGTCAACTAAAACTAAGAAGGAATATGATATAAGGGAGCACATTACATGTCGAAGCGCTAATGTAATATATCTTTTAGAATGTCCCTGTGGGCTCCAGTATATCGGGAGAACCACACGGACGCTCTATGTGAGAATACGTGAACATGTGTACAATATTCGGAAGGGAGTCACGAGCCATAGTGTCTCCAATCACTTTAAGGAGACACATAACCAAGACCCTTCATGCCTTTCTTTTATTGGAATTAAAAGAGTATTCAAGGACTGGAGAGGGGGTGACTTCATTAGGAAAATCGGGCAGGAAGAGATGAGATGGGCTTATTATATGGATACATTAACCCCCTCAGGATTGAATATTGATTTCGATCTTTTTAATTTTCTCTAATGACTGTTTTAGTTTATTTCTATTTTTTATTTTTTATTTTTATTTTTATTTATTTTTATCATTATCTTTATTTATATTTGCATTTTTATTCTTATATTTTTTATGAAACGGTAGACACTGGCATTAAGGTCATCACTATAAGGGACTATATATTTTAAGTTCTAGTACTATTTCTCAATATAGACATAATGGTCTCTATGTATTGTTACATGTTTAGTAGATATTCCCCCTGGGTTTGGCAATTTTTAACATACTAATGTTTTCTTGTGAATATATTCAATATTTAATATTGTTTGATTTTCTTTACAGATACGTTTAGTATCCAATATTAATTCAGACACTATTTTTGGTCATTCTGAGTGGGCTGAGATATATGTTCCTTTTAGGGAATGGAATTATTCTCATTTTTTGTACATATGCTTGTAATATTCATTTCTCTAAAATATTACCATTTTTTCTTTTCTTTTCATGGGTACTGTCTATATATATGTCTGTATTGTTTATTTTTTATTAATTACAATCAAATGAACGGACATATTGAAAGTGGGTCCTCTGAAATTGAGTTGTGCTGTATAGATTGATTAGTACCATATAACATGCTTAATTGAAAAGGTTTGCAAGTAATTTAGGATCGCTGATTAGGTAGACGTTATTTAAGAGACACTGAGAGCCACTCACATTTACGCTTGAGAAAGCCCCGAGAGGCGGGGCGAAACGCGCTGCGTGAAACCGGAAGTCGGAAGCAGCTGCGCTGGAGGAGAGAGCCAAAGAGAAGTCGGAGAAAGAAAGAGGAAACTACTACTTTCGTTTCGTCAGGGAAAACGCAACTCTGGACTTATTGGACTCTAACAGCGACAGGAGCATACTTTTAACAATTTTATTTATACTTTTTATGTTTGAATAAACGGAATTTAACTTTTGAACTTACCGGTCATCAAGTGAGTACTTTCAGCTGTCCACCCACTGGATCCTACGATTGCAAGGGGCTGATCCTCCCAGAGCCTGATAGTTTGGAGTGGTACTTCAACCACTCCACAATTGTGAGTGTGAAAATATTTTTCTTTATTTCAAGTTCATCTACCTCAACAATATTGCACTAGGTCTGTGTCTTTTTATATTATAGATTGGACTACCTGAGCAGACCTGTGCAAGTATATATTTTTTCTTTGTGTTGGTGTATACTAATTTGCACAGTTAAATATATACGTGGTGTTTCCCTAATAGGCATATACACCTGCATTTGTGTATTTAATTGCATGCTTTGCACATTATACTGTATGAGCTACATATTCATTCTGCGCACCTATTTTTCTATTGTCTATTGAAGAAATAAACCTTGTTTGTATTTTATTCCTTATTTTTTATGAGTAACTATATAGTAGATAAAACCCTGCAAAGAACGCCAATTATCACACAAACGTAACCAATAACCCAAAGGATTATGGGTTTGGTAGTTTAAAGAACTGGAAATACAGACAGACTAGCCTACTAGTGGGCACCAAGAAGAATGCCGAAATTGAAGATTATGCTAGCTTTAGTGTACTAATAGTCTTAATTTTAATAATGACAGGAGGCGAATATTTTGCATAATCTTCCTTTACTACTCCATCGCATCAAAGACATATAGAGAAAAAAAGGAACCAATCAGAGGCAGGGAGAGAGTATAAGATATGCCTTCAACTGAGTCACTTCCTCTTGATAACGGCGACATCACAAGTCACACGATCAACTGAAGAACCATACGGAATAACCAGGGACGATGAAGAACGGTTGGATTAATTCAAAACTGGGAACAACGAATATCCTTGTACGCTTGATGTAGAAGATCTCTTTGTGTCTTTTAAGCTGAAAGAGATTGAGAGCGTTTTAGTGATTTGAAATGTAAACCTGAACAATATGAGTAACCCTCACATAAAGGTGCGCAATAATTCGGTACTATCACAATCTATTGTGATCATTAAAATTTAACATACGTACCATAATGTAGCTACCTATCATAGAATATCTTTACATATATCAACTATATATGAAAAACAACCCCAACTTTATACTTTCTACAGTGAAAAAAAGAGTCAATTTCGTAGTAATAAGAAAATGACCAGTACTATATTGATAACATACATAACCTAGCTGGAGATGCAAAATCACCTGAATGGGAGGGAAATTCATTTTTAAAGCTAAGGTAATAGAGAGAAAGTGGCAATGGAGGACAGGCGAGAGTAAAACGACCAAAAGGTGGGTTCTCGTCACCAGTCTGCTGAGAGCAATATATCTGATAAGGAGGCCCCCGCTGTGAAGGCAGAAGATGCCGCCGCACCCCGAACCGAGTGCGTGCCGAAGGAAGGGTTAACCCCGGCAAGAGATAAAAGCCATCGTACCCAGCGGGTCAAGGTGGTAACCGAGATTTGCCCATGCGGCTTAACGTAGGACACCAATAATTGTCGGGAAGAGGTAATAATAGCATGGCCATGGCCGTATCCGTATGTAGGTGTGCAGTGTCTGGACCACGTAAAGTTGGGTTCTGATGGAAAAAAGGGGTAAAACCAAGGTTGAGTCCGTCTTGTACGTCGAGACACCCGAAGAGTGACACGTTCAGGAGAAAACGAGAAGGCGTCTGTGACGAAATGCCTTTTGTCACTGGGTTTATTGGTGACAAGCTGCCCTTTACCCCTGGCTGTTGGAGGAGCCTGGTTGCCAGCCTCTTACCTGTTGACTATGGTCCCTGGGAGATTTGGGCTTTCAGGTGCAACATTTGGGCATATGGGATTTGTATGGTGCTACTGCTGGCCCTTTAAAAACCATCCGTGGACATATTATGACTTTTAGGAACAATGTCCCTTTAAGACCGTGTACCAGATTGCATTCAGGCTGTCTTCAATATTATGTATGCTATTATGTGTTAGGTAAATTGTAAATGTGTAAGGTCTATGTGATAAATGTAACAGTATGTATTTTTACGTCTTTTATTGTCCTTTGTCTGCCATGTGGCTAATGGAGTTTTGCCTCTGTCCTTGGAGATAATTGGATTACTTCCCAATTATCTCCAGGATAGAGACTCTTTGGAACTTGTTTTGGGAAGAAAAGCCATGCTTCATTTGGTAACAAAGGACTTTCCCTTAACTTTTAAACCACTGGTCTGATTCGTGTCATTTTTTAATATGTTGTTCCCCTGAATGGATTGATTGTGAATATGCACCGTATTTTTCGCTCCATAAGACGCACTTTTTTCCCCTCAAAAGTGAGGGGAAATGTCTGTGCGTCTTATGGAGCGAATATGAAGCTTTACTTACCTGTCTTGTAGCATTGGCCGGCAGCACAGGGCGCACCGCGGTACTGGAACTTGAATTTCAGGTTCCGGTTTCCGGCGGGACTGAAAGGAAGTGTGCACAAGCTGAGTGCGCACTTCCTTTCAGTCCCGCCGGAAACCGGAACCTGAAATTCAAGTTCCAGTACCGCGGTCCCTCGTCTCTGCAGCAACCAGCATCACAGGGAGCCGAAGGTGCCGTCCTTCCTCCCCAGCGGCAGTGTGTACCCCAGAGAGCAGAAGGTGTCCTCCTTCCTCTCCAGCGGCAGTGTGAGTTCCATGGAGCCAAAGGTGTCGTCCTTCCTCCCCAGCGGCAGTGTGAGTCCCAGAGAGCAGAAGGTGTGGTCCTTCCTCCCCAGTGGCAGTGTGAGTCCCAGAGAGCAGAAGGTGTCGTCCTTCCTCTCCAGCGGCAGTGTGAGTTCCAGGGAGCTAAAGGTGTCGTCCTTCCTCCCCAGCGGCAGTGTGAGTCCCAGAGAGCAGAAGGTGTCGTCCTTCCTCTCCAGCGGCAGTGTGAGTCCCAGAGAGCAGAAGGTGTCGTCCTTCCTCTCCAGCGGCAATGTGAGTTTCAGGGAGCCGAAGGTGCTGTCCTTCCTCCCCAGTGGCAGCGTGAGTTCCAGGGAGCCGAAGGTGCCATCCTTACTCCCCAGCGGCAGTGTGTACCCCAGAGAGCAGAAGGTGTCGTCCTTCCTCTCCAGCGGCAGTGTGAGTTCCAAGGAGCCGAAGGTGCCGTCCTTCCTCCCCAGCGGCAGTGTGAGTCCCAGAGAGCAGAAGGTGTCGTCCTTCCTCCCCAGCGGCAGTGTGAGTCCCAGAGAGCAGAGGGTGTCGCCCTTCCTCTCCAGCGGCAGTATGAGTTCCAGGGAGCCGAAGGTGCCGTCCTTCCTCCCCAGCGGCAGTGTGAGTTCCAGGGAGCCAAAAGTATTGTCCTTACTCCCCAGCGGCAGAGTGAGTTCCATGGAGCCAAAGGTGTCGTCCTTCCTCCCCAGCGGCAGTGTGAGTCCCAGAGAGCAGAAGGTGTGGTCCTTCCTCCCCAGTGGCAGTGTGAGTCCCAGAGAGCAGAAGGTGTCGTCCTTCCTCTCCAGCGGCAGTGTGAGTTCCAGGGAGCTAAAGGTGTCGTCCTTCCTCCCCAGCGGCAGTGTGAGTCCCAGAGAGCAGAAGGTGTCGTCCTTCCTCTCCAGCGGCAGTGTGAGTCCCAGAGAGCAGAAGGTGTCGTCCTTCCTCTCCAGCGGCAATGTGAGTTTCAGGGAGCCGAAGGTGCTGTCCTTCCTCCCCAGTGGCAGCGTGAGTTCCAGGGAGCCGAAGGTGCCATCCTTCCTCCCCAGCGGCAGTGTGTACCCCAGAGAGCAGAAGGTGTCGTCCTTCCTCTCCAGCGGCAGTGTGAGTTCCAAGGAGCCGAAGGTGCCGTCCTTCCTCCCCAGCGGCAGTGTGAGTCCCAGAGAGCAGAAGGTGTCGTCCTTCCTCTCCAGCGGCAGTGTGAGTTCAAGGGAGCTGAAGGTGTCATCCTTCCTCCCCAGCGGCAGTGTGAGTCCCAGAGAGCAGAGGGTGTCGCCCTTCCTCTCCAGCGGCAATATGAGTTCCAGGGAGCCGAAGGTGCCGTCCTTCCTCCCCAGCGGCAGTGTGAGTTCCAGGGAGCCAAAAGTATTGTCCTTACTCCCCAGCGGCAGAGTGAGTTACAGGGGGAGGAGGCAACCGGTCTCCCTTCCCAGTGGCAACTTACCCCACAAAGGGGAGACCCTAATCCCCCAGAAGGTGCAGATGAGACCGTAGTCTATGCACCCGACATACAGGGATGCTGGATGGTCTATCCAGATCCCCAACTACCCTCACAAGAACACCGGGCAGAAGAGGTAAGCGATGTCTCTCCTCCCCAACCAAGTTGCGTCCAGGCTACCCCAGCAGAAGCGCTGGCATCGGGGCAGAGCGCAGTTGGCCTCTGCCCCCCAGTCTCCGAAGCGTGTTGCCCAGCAGCACCAGAGGAACTACCAGGTGCAGTAAATGTGTGTTGTGGGTGGGCTACTCATGTACTTGTTCACTGTGGGTGGGTTTATCGACTAACTCAGGCACTGACCGAGAGGTCAGGTACCTGGTTAGTCTCCCCCCCAAAGGGGAGATGTGTGACGAAATGCCTTTTGTCACTGGGTTTATTGGTGACAAACTGCCCTTTACCCCTGGCTGTTGGAGGAGCCTGATTGCCAGCCTCTTACCTGTTGACTATGGTCCCTGGGAGATTTGGCCTTTCAGGTGCAACATTTGGGCATATGGGATTTGTATGGTGCTGCTGCTGGCCCTTTAAAAAACATCCGTGGACATATTACGACTTTTAGGAACAATGTCCCTTTAAGACTGTGTAGCAGATTGCATTCAGGCTGTCTTCAATATTATGTATGCTATTATGTGTTAGGTAAATTGTAAATGTGTAAGGTCTATGTGATAAATGTAACAGTATGTATTTTTACATCTTTTATTGTCCTTTGTCTGCCATGTGGCTAATGGAGTTTTGCCTCTGTCCTTGGAGATAATTGGATTACTTCCCAATTATCTTCAGGATAGAGACTCTTTGGAACTTGTTTTGGGAAGAAAAGCCATGCTTCATTTGGTAACAAAGGACTTTCCCTTAACTTTTAAACCACTGGTCTGATTTGTGTCATTTTTAAATATGTTGTTCCCCTGAATGGATTGATTGTGAATATGTAATTTTTATTATATTGGGTCCAGAGTGGGTGGAGTAGGCGAGACCCAAACCAAGCTGCGGAGGTTCATGGGGTCTGCAGTGGTTATGGTGTCAGGCAGAGTGCTTGGAGACCTCGGAAAGCACTAGGAGCATCCGTCAGCGGAGGGTACCCGGTCGGGGTGCCAGCGGTTCCGTTACAGCGTCCATGTGGATTGCTCAAATGTCCGAAATCCAAGCAATTGACCTGTGAATTCCAAGCTGAGAGGTTCCTCGTTCCAGGGGCTCATGAGTCCCAGAGTATATCTCTAGCCATTGACAATAAGTCATCGGTGCATCAAACACCCCTGAAAGGCTCCAGGTCACTAAAGAGAGATGTCCTACTTGTAGCATGGGATGAGGATTCCCCATGGAATCCGTGAGTATCATCTAATCATCTGTTAATAGCAGAGGTTTCTGGTATGACAGTGTGAGGAGATCATTCATGGAGACCATCGGATCAGATTCTGCATTGGCCCAGCAGGTTGCTTTTAATGGAAGAACTATGCAGACTCAGGCACAGACCATTCAAGTGCTGCAGGATCAGGTAGCTGAGCTGCAAAATTAAGTTCGATCAATGCATAATGAACTTACCAGCTACAAGGCACATTATGTTGTGGCTGCTGCTACTACTACTGTTACACCTGCACAAGATGCCCGCTTGCCTCTACCATAAAAATTTGGAGGTGACCGCCAAAAATTTATGGGCTTCCTAAATCAATGCCGTTTGCATTACATGATGTTACCTAACCGTTTTCCATCTAAAAGAGAGAAGGTGGGATTTATTTTCTCCCTATTCAAAGATTAAGATTCACTCTTGCCTGGTGCTCCCCTTTTCTGGAACAGGACAGTCCAGTCTTGGTAAATGTAAAAGACTTTCTTGAGGCCATGTGCTTACTTTCTGATGACCCCAATCACTGTGCTATAGCAGAAGCCACTCTCCTTTATTTACATTGAGGGAGGTGCTCTGTGGCTAAAAATATGCTGCTGAATTCAGACAGTGGGTTGCTGATACTACTTGGAACCAATCAACCAAGAGGTTCAACTTCAGAAGGGGTCTCTCAGAAGCAATAAAAGATGAGCTAGCTCGTGTTGACCTTCCTGTTGAGTTTGATTCATTTGTGCGGTTGGCTATCCGTATAGATCGGGGACTTTCAGAAAGAAGATTGGAAAGACAGGGCTCTTTTAAACCAAGTGCTACTCCTACTTTCTATTCAAGAATTTCTACTCCGACCCCACAAACACCTACAGACTCTGAACCTGAGGCTATGCAGGTAGATCTAATAAGAGGGCAATTATCCAATAAAGAAAAACAGTGGAGACGTACTCACAATTTATGCCTGTATTGTGGTAGTGCAGGGCATTATGCCATCAATTGCTCTAGCAGGTCTAAAAGAACAATTGCTATGACTGCTGAGGGTGCACAGATTCAACACCAATCACATATTTCAGACCAACTGGATTCTGTCCCTCAACATCCTCATTTGGTGGTGCCTATCACTTTGCAATATGGTGACAATAAAATTTCAACTACAGCTATGGTAGATTCTGGAGCAGGTGGAAACTTTATGGACATTAAATTTGCAGCAGGAAATAAAATTCAGTCTATTCCTAAATCTTCACCTGTGTTAATGGAAACAGTAGACGGTTCTCCACTTACGTCAGGCCCGGTTACACATGAGACTGTTCCCTTAAAATTGATTCTGGAAGTGAATCACAATGAGTCTATATCTTTCCACCTAGTTTCCTCAACACAGTTTCCAGTGATTTTGGGTATACCCTGGCTTGCTCTGCATAACCCACACACTGCTTAATGAATTGTCAACCCTCTAAGGCAACACCTGTTGCCACAACAATTAATGAAACGTTTGCTACAAACCTTACTAAGCTTACAGATGTCTGTGATAAGAAGAATGCTGATCAGCTTCCACCTCACAGGCCTTATGATTGCCCCATAGAGCTGCTACCCCATTTGGCCGTATATACTCCTTTCTGAGCTTGAATTGAAAGCACTTCGTGAATACTTACAAGAAAATCTTGCCAAAGGCTTTTTCAACCATCTAGTTCTCCAGCAGGAGCGCCTATATTCTTCATATACTTCTGGAGAGACTTTGCTCAGCTAAAATATTTACAAAACTTGATCTTGGGGGGCATATAGTCTGGTTCGCATAAGACCAAATGATGAATGGAAAACAGCTTTCAGAACCAGGTACGGACATTACTAATATCTAGTAATGCCATATGGGCTTTGTAATGCCCCTGCAACTTTTCAGCATCTAATCAGTGATGTACTACGGGATCTCCTGGATCAATTTGTTGTGGCATATTTGGATGATATACTGATATTTTCTAATAATCTTGAAGATCACCGAAAACAGGTCTGCGTTGTTCTTGAGCGCCTTCGTACCCACCAGCTCTACATTAGACTGGAAAAATGTGAGTTTGAACAAACGGAAATTCAATTCGTGGGGTATGTGATATATGTGCCAGACATAAGACTCCTCGCTCATCCCTTGTTGGCTTGCTTCAGCCTCTTCCGATTCCTCATCGTCCCTGGGGATCTATATCCATGGACTTCATTGTGGAACTACCTCTCTCTAAGGAACACACTACCATTCTTGTTAACTAACTAACCAGCTTGTGGTCTCCCTTCAGCTAAAGAGACTGCTGACCTAGTTATTCGGGAAATATCAAGCTTGTTCCTGTTTCTCCTACCTGTTGCTGAATTTAGACTGTTTGACTTTGCTGCTTCTCCTTCCCACTGACCTCCGCTTGCCTTACTACGATTACCATCTTTCTGTTCCAGTCTCTTGTCTCTGCTTAAGACCAGATGGCCACTCAAGGCTCAGGAGCTCAACCACCTCGGTAACGTCTGGCTGCTGGACTCCAAACCTTTGTAACATCAGTATCAGTACAAGATGGATACCTTCCATCTTGAAATGGTGGCATGTAAAAATGTTTAAACAGAAAGAGACATTCAGATATTTTCTGGTTTCCAAGTGCATCCTATTGATGTAACTTTTACCCAATTTAATGGTATTCATTTTATCTACCTCAAAGGGCTGAAGGGCTGAGTCAACCCTGCTGCCACCCGGCTGCGCCGATACCAGCTCTTCCTCCACATCACCCACATGCTGGGGCTCACCCAAAAACATCTCCTTCACAAAGGAGTTGGGACCCCAAGACCCATGATCAGAATGGGGATCTTCTGCTTGCCATTCATCAAGAAACAATAGTGATGGTGGGACCTCCTGCTGCTCGTCCTAAGAAGCGTCATAAGTTGGAGGGTTTACAGGCCGTGTACGTTTTCCCTTCCTTAGGGGAGCTTTACCCTTAGCGGGTTTTGATTTTTGACCCTTTGCCTATCCAGTGGCGCTTAGCAGGGAAGCCTTGCTCATTGGATGAGGAGTCGGACTCCTCTGAGACATCTCTGTTGGGAGCGTTTAGCAGGCTCTTTGGTTGCATCTTGAGTGGCTGGACCGCCTTGGCTGAGGCCTTCTCCACAGAAGTGGCAACTGCCGCGCTGATTACTGCCTGGAGGTCTGAGGGCATCTGAGTTTCCCATTATTAACACCCAGTATACTTGGGGTTCACCCAATATATTTGTGAGTAAATAGGCAAATTGGTAGCAGGGACCGCTAGGGGTTATAGTGGTCAAGAATGTGACCCATAGTAATGTATGTAGAGACAATGCTGACATCCAGGTAAAAGGAGACTGCAAGCACAGCTCCACTCAACAGTGGTATATGGGGGCTCACCCCAAGCCGGGTTACTAGGTATAAACCTGACTGGCTGAACCACCCCTAGGTTAATACTAACCTTGACAGGTCCCTGTAGCAGGTAAGGTGAGCAGAAGCCAAATTCTGCACCGATTCCAATATATATATATATATATATATATATATATCTGTAATAACTTGGCTCACCCAGTAATAATAAAACCTCCAGGAGTATATCCTATAGGGAGGTATGGTGGCACAGACAGGCCAATCATAGGAGCTGTAACAGTGATAGACAGATCAAATAGCCAATATTTTCCAGCAAGGTAAGGTACCAGGGTATGTTACAATATGATGGGGGGGAGGCTCACCCCCAGTAATATTAGTATAGAAGTATTCCAGTAAAAGCAACAGCTAGCAAAAGCTAAAAATATAGCTTATAATTTAGCTTATAAATAAGGGGCTTACCCTGTTTAATTGCTAGCAACCGGCAAGGGTTAAATGGCTGCCGCGGATCTCGCAAGGCATGATCCAAAGTGGCCGCAGAAAACAACAACGAAATGCGTTAGTGGGAAATCTGTCTAACAGTCGCTTGAAATAAAGTGAATAGAGACAGAACAGTAATAGAGGAAAAAATGAAAAACAGAAAAAGGGTGGGATAATAATTAGAGTATCTCTGGGTTAAAGGGGTAGGGCATGAACCCAATTAGTGAATAAATGTTAGAGGAGAGAGAGAAATGTTTAGCCCAAATAAAAATAGTTGGATAATAAAACGTAACTTTTAATACAGCAATTAGTAAAAGGGTTATAGTATAACCACTAGGTGGCAGTGGGGTATAACCACACAAGAAATAATATAATAATTGAACACAATGATATTAAGTGATCTATTAACAATATGTACAGTGCTAAAAAAGCAAACAAAAAAATAGATACATATATACATATGCTAGTAGCAACCAGAGCTGAATGGCAACATTTGTGGGTAATACGTGTCCTGTAAGGAATAAAGTATAATTTGTAATTAATGTCAATAGGCTACAACTTAATATCACAGTTGCTATGCTGTGCCAGAGGAAACCCTCGGCTAAACAGTGCTCAGTCTCTGTATAACAGCTTCTAGGATATGTAGAGAAAAGTCCAAAGGAGGACTAATAGTGCAAAATAACCAGTAAAAGTCAAATACAATATCGTTAGCAAAGGTAATGGTGATAGGAATGGTAAGCTGTCAATTCTGTTCTCTGATCTGTGCCTTCATGGGCACCTGTTCTAGAGTCTGTAGGACTAATGCTAGCTATCTCTGATCTGCAGCCCTGATTACCATCATCATACCTAAATGCTTGAGATAAAGTAATACTGCTTGTTGTCTTGGCTAATCTGTACCTTCGAGGGCACCTGTATTTGCCTAAGGTAAACAAAATCTAGCTGTCACTGGTTAAAGGACCACTCTAGGCACCCAGACCACTTCAGCTTAATGAAGTGGTCTGGGTGCCAGGTCCAGCTAGGGTTAACTAATTGTTTTATAAACATAGCAGTTTCAGAGAAACTGCTATGTTTATCAATTAGTTAAGCCTTCCCCCTAATCCTCTAGTGGCTGTCTCACTGACAGCCACTAGAGGCGCTTGCGTGATTCTCACTGTGAAAATCACAGTGAGAGCACGCAAGCGTCCATAGGAAAGCATTATGAATGCTTTCCTATGTGACCGGCTGAATGCGCGCGCAGCTCTTGCCGCGTGCGCAGCTCTTGCCGCGCGTGCGCATTCAGCCGACGGGGAGGAACGGAGGCGGAGAGGAGGAGGAGAGCTCCCCGCCCAGCGCTGGAAAAAGGTAAGTTTTACCCCTTTTCCCCTTTCCAGAGCCGGGCGGGAGGGGGTCCCTGAGGGTGGGGGCACCCTCAGGGCACTCTAGTGCCAGGAAAACGAGTATGCTTTCCTGGCACTAGAGTGGTCCTTTAAGCAGTATGTGAGTGCATAAGGTAGCGGAATAAGTCATAAATAATGCTACTCGTAATGTTAGCTGATCTTTGCCTTCAAGGGAACCTATAATCGCCAAAAATAATTGATTTATAGCTGTCACTTATAGAGCAGTATTCTAGAGATCTGTACACTCAGGTCAGGCTGCATCTGAAGAATACAGTAAGCGGAGGTCTGCTACACGTGTTAGTTGCATGGTGGGATGTAACAAAATATCTGTTAAGCATCTGCAGATTGACCACAAGTGATAAATGGAGCCCTGACACGCGTTTCGCTGGTAGAGCAACTCTTCAGGGGGAAATGAGCCTCTGTGAAAAGAGGCTTTAAATGTCTGACTGTAATTTGTAATTGCTTGAAGTGTGTTCAATCAGGAGATTTTCATTTAATTGCCAACAAAATTACCCCTACCTACCCCCCTCATCCTAAAAATAATGAGGGGGGACTCTTGTCTAAATAACTATTAAAAAATAATAGACTTACCATTTGATGTCTTCTCTCTTCTAAAATATTATTTTTTCAGCCCCAAAAAAGTCCAAATAAAAATCCTGAATAACCGACGCACTTTTAAAAAAAAAAAACGCAAAAAAAATATAATCCTTGGAGGGCTCCGCGCAGACTGAGCTCTGCAGGGCGGGGGAAGGCTTGTAAAGCCTTTCCCCACCCTGCAATTAGGCTCAGAGCACTCTGATTGGTGGGTTTAAGGTATCCAATCAGAGTGCTCTGACAGGTAAATGAAGAGACTGACAGGTAAGTCTCTACATTTACCTGTCACAGCACTCTGATTGGCTGGCTTGAAATCCACCAATCAGAGTGCTCTGTGTCATTTTTACACAGCATGGGAAAGTTCTTTGGAATTTTCCCACGCTGTGTAATTTGACTCATAACACTCTGATTGGTTACTTAATCCACCAATCAGAGTGCTCTGTGTCATTTTACACAGCGTGGGGTGGGGGCTGGGGGGGGAGGACATTAGGTCTCCCCCCAATTTTTATTTATGGCCCCCACCCACCGCTCACGGGTGGGGGATAGGGGAGAGGGCAGTAGTAGTTCCCCCCCTCATTGAGCCAGTTTAAAAAAGACTCTAAAAAAGGTGAGCACTGATTTTTCTTACTATATGTGGGTTAAAAGTCACAATATGCGGAAACAGTTCGGCGGCCATTTTGTGTGTGCCATTTTGGTTCTGTCATGGTAGGTGCCATTATGCAGTCAAAGTAGTTCCATTAATTATTAGTTGGTCCATCAACCGGACAACATATGTTTGATGAAATAATTGATTAATAAAATCACTTGGATAAAGACCTTTTGATTGCACCTTTCAACTTGTTGGAAATTTTACAGTACGCTGGTTGCACCAAGGCATGAAAATATGAAACATTTACAGGGACACGGTTTAAGAGGAATTCGGAAGCAGGACATCTGCTCATTTCCTGAGCCCAAAGAAAATAAAAAAGTTTAAATGTCATTTATTTTGAAATTCCAGACTCTTCTCCAGCAATGTAATGCCCAGAACCTCCCCCTAGGTGTGCCGTGATTATTCCAGACAATTCATGCCCCCTAGAAATTATATGTAATGTCCTCATCTCTTCAAATTGGTTCACGTTCCAATACCTTCATCCAATCATTGACCATCCTGTGGTTGAACCATGAATTGAATTTCCCAAGTCTCCATCATAACACATAAATGGCACTCCCAAACTTGATGATATCTAATTTCCACCCCCTCAACTATTTAATGTCACAATGTCATCTCAGTGTAACTATTGATTCCACATCTCCTTTACCCTTGTGTCTCAATATTTCTTCCAATTACCCATTATTCAGGAAATGTTGTCAGTTGAGGTTGAATTGCAGATCTGTTTGTGCAGCATATTCTTTTTATCTTCCTGATTTTGATTAAGATTCACTCTGACGGGGGCGGGGCCTGACAGCCAAGATGGCCGGACGTGCTCTTTGAGAGCTCCTGCACCAGCGGGCAAAAAAAACGCTAATCCTGACCGAAATATTGATGCCAGCAGCACGGAGTACCCAGAGAGCGACGCAGAATCACACAGGGAACAGAATGACATCTGTTCCGCACCGAAACTCTGTGAAATCGCCTAATTCAGAGTGGAGCCTGAGGCCTGGGGGAGGCGGCCGATCTCCCGGCATGGGACCCACTCACAAACGAGCAACCAACACGGCCCAGCTACCCCCCCCCCCCCCTCTGGACCAGCGGGGGATATCCCGACCCCTTCCAGCTCCTCGTTCAAGTCCGCCTCCCATTGGGCAGTATAGGTAAGATCCACCCACTCTGTCGTAGTCGTGCTGAAATGCGCATACAAAATAGTAATTAGACCTTTCGGAAATCGTTCTGTCATGCACATTCGCTCGAAAAACGTGAGTGGGGTCAATGCAGCCGTTTTTATCCCTGGGGTCTGGGCAAAGTCCCGCAGTTGGAGGTAACGAAAAAAGTCAGATGGACGTAAAGGGGCTCGGGATGTCAATCCCTCGAACGTTACAACCGAACCGCCTTCATACAGTTGGTAGAGTCTCTGTACCCCAGTACTCTCTAAACCTTTGAAGTCCCCTGCCTCCATCCCGGGGAGGAACGCCGTATTCCTCAGATAAGGAGCCAAGGGAGACACTTGGGGGGATAAGCTGTACTTTGAGGCTGCTGCATCCCACAATTTTATGGAGTTATTGATAGCCGGGCATGCGATGTGAGTCATTGGTCTGTGGTCCCGAGGGACCCACATATAGAATTGCGGCAAATCTGGGCCCATAAGAGTAGATTCCAAATCAACCCATCGCCTTCCCCCCACTGGGGAGTGCCACATAGCTATCTGGGTCAGCTGGGCTGCCATATAATAAAAATAAAAGTTAGGCAGCCCCAAACCTCCCCTCGCCTTCGCCCTATAAAGTACATTACGCGAGACTCTATGGTTCCTATTCTGCCAAATAAATCTACCTACTGCCTTCTGAAGCGCTCCTAAGTCCGCTCTAGTCAGTCGGACCGGGAGCGCCTGAAACAGGAACAAGATGCGAGGGAGAATATTCATCTTCACGGAATGTATTCTACCAATCCATGAGATCGGCTTATCCACCCATTTCTCCATATCGTCTATCAGTGTTCGTAGCATGGGGGTGTAGTTTTGTCGGAACAGCTGTGTAGGGTCCGCTGTAAGTCGGACCCCCAGATATGTGATATAATCCCTAGCTATACGTATTTTATAGGTTCGTCCTATAATGTCCATGTCCGCGTCACTCACTCTTACCGGAAGCACGCTCGATTTGGCCATGTTGACCTTATATCCGGCTATCCCGCTATACTCGTCCAGCAGAAGCGTCAGTGCTTCCATGGATTCCAGCGGGTCGGTCAGGGTTAGCAGTATATCGTCTGCAAAACCCGACACGACGTTCTCCTGCCCTACAACCATAACCCCCTTGATAGCCGCAGTCTCCCTCATAGCCTGCAAAAGGGGTTCCAGAGAGAGGGCAAACAGCAAGGGCGACAAAGGGCAGCCCTGCCTGGTTCCGTTCCCCAAACTGAAAGGCAGCGGATCGGCCCCCGCTATTCTGACCCGAGCCCTAACATCCGTGTACATAGCTCTGATCACTGTTATAAACGGAGTTGGGAAACCGAGATGTCTAAGTACTTCGAAAAGATACGGCCACTTCACCCTATCGAAAGCCTTCTCGGCGTCGAGTGATAGTATCAGGGTTGGGGCGTCCCGAGCAGATTGACGCCATATGAGGTCCACATTGCGCCTAGTATTCTCAAACAGTTGCCTGCTTGGAACGAAGCCCACTTGATCAGGATGTATTAGGCGCGGCAGCAAGGGGTTCAGTCTATGAGCCAAGACTTTCGCTAGGATTTTACAATCATGATTGATCAGGGATATCGGGCGAAAGTTTTCCGGGATCATGCCATCCTTACCTGGTTTAGGCAGAAGAACTATATCAGCCAATGACATGTCCCTATCCGGTGCACCCCCCTCCAGTAGATCATTGAACCACCTTTCCAGATGGGGGGTCAGTTCTTCCAGAAAGATCTTATAATAACTGCCCTCAAAGCCATCAGGGCCCGGAGCCTTGTTGCCCTTTAACGATGAGATAGCCGCGTCGATTTCCTCAGCCGAGATCCGCAGTCCTAGAGCCTCTGAGTCCGCACCCCGTAAAATCGGGAGGGACAATCGAGACAGGAAATAACGAGTGTTATCAATCTCTCTAGAGGGATCGTCGCTAGTTCCCCCAGAGTGATTATATAGTTTGGAATAGTAGTCCGTAAAGACTTGGGCAATCTTAGTGGGGTAGGTATAGCATGTGCCCGAGGAATCCTTAATGTTTGTAATATGTGTATTTCTCTGTCGCGGTCGGAGAGACCTTGCCAATAGCGTATCTTGTTTCTCGTAGAAAGTCCGCTTGGACCAAACAATAGCCCTAGCTGTCTCGTCCAGCAGAGTCTCGCGTATCGATGCCCATAAAGTTTTAACGTCAGCCAACGTGTTAGGTGAAGTATTTCGTTTATGTTTTGTTTCCGCCCTCCCCAGGGCCTCCAGAAGTGACGCCAACCGTTGAGTCTCTTTTTTTTTTGGGTTGCCTCTCGGATCAGGATACCCCGGATAACTGCCTTGTGCACCGCCCACACCGTGGATGGGTGGACGCCAACCTCAGCATTCCTAGCAAAATACTCCGTCATTTCTCCCCTAACTTTCTCCACTACGATCGGGTCCTGGAGCAGGGAGGTATTCAACCTCCAAGACCACGGAGAGGCCATGCACAATTTGTCTAAAGTCATTGTGATCTCTGCGTGGTCCGACCAAGTTATCAATCCCACTGTGGAGCTGGATACCCTGGGCACCACTTGAGGGTTCACAAGGAAAAGGTCTATTCTTGAGTGGGTATCGTGGGGAACGGAATAAAAAGTGTAATCCCGATCATCAGGATGATGTGCCCTCCAAATATCCAGTAGGCCCGTATGCCGAATAAAGTTATGTAGCAGCTTATCCTGTCCCCCTCTTCCATGGGACCAAGGGAGACCCCTACATGGGCCCCTATCCACTGCCGGACATGGAGCCGCGTTGAAATCGCCTCCAACAACCACCATGCCGTGCGGTAGAGAGTTTACCAACTGAGCCATATTATCCAAAAAATCAATAGAGGGGATGTTCGGTGCATAGATGTTGAGCAGGTGTATCGGGTGTGAATGAACACTCCCCGTCACCAAAATAAAGCGCCCTCCCGGATCCGCCTGTACTGTTCCCACTTTGATAGGGCACCTATAATGAATAAGCACCGCGACCCCATTCCTTTTGTTTAAGGCCCTGGATTCATAGACTGTTCGAAAAGTATGGTCTCTCAAAGCTAGCTTGGCTGTTGCCGGGATATGCGTCTCCTGTAAGAATGCTATATCAGGATTAAGGCGCTTAAGTTCCCGAAACAGAAGGCGGCGTTTGTTCGGAGCATTAAGGCCTTTTACGTTCAAGGATAGTAATTTTAAAGGCATTGGAACCTATGTGCTACCCAGCTAATTCCGTGAGTTAACTCGCCCTGGGGCCAAGTGGCACGGTCTGTTATAACGCCGCTCGTGAATGATGGTCGGCCTGGGCCCATCTGGCTGGGGCTACAGTGCTTGACACAATTGGGTCCATACGTCCCCCCCTCCTGAGGGGAGAGAACGAGGGAAGGGATAAGGAAGGGGGAGTAAGGGAGAAAGGGAAGAAAAAGGTACAATAGAAGATAGAACTGAAAAAACAAGAGAAGCCTTACCTATAGCCAGGCATGTCTGGGGTCCCATTCTCCTCGGAACCTCTAAGAAGCCCCGTAAGAAAAGGTAGACCAACTACTTAGCGCACCGCAAGGGTGCCAAAGCATAATAATCAAGATACACTGCATACATAAACGTTAGGTGGGTCACAGTGCAACGTACCAACTCCCGCTCCAAGGGGACCATCCCCCCCGATCAGAGCCACCCCGCCAACCCTCCCTCCCAGGAACGTCTGGGGAAACTCAGTTTAATATCCGACCCCCCGGGTCCCCTCTCCAGCGGCTACGTTTTCGGGATAAAGAACACCAACCATCCCCCAACAAGCAATCCCTCCTACATCAGGGTCCTCCAGTGATATACAGCTGCAACTCTCCTCCCTGGATGCCCGCCCCTGCTACGGCTCCAAAAGACTAACCCCATAGCATCTCCCGAACAGTTGTCACTAAATACAGAAGGGGCCTAATCAGGTATGCATACGTTCCACCCACGCGGCCTCAGCCCTCCTCCCCCTCCCCAACCAGGAACAGCCCCAATTAGGGGAAAAGGAAGGGCAGCACGGGAGCCATCTATCTCTCGGGTTCTAGCCCGCCTGATTTGACTAGGGCGTCCCAACAACATACAAAAAAACGTGTCTAGAACAAGAAACCCTGAAACCCCCGCAGAAGGAATAACCCGCCACCTGCCGCCCGCGATATCCCGACCAGCAAAGGGAGAGAAGGGGGGGGGGGGCCCAGTCGCCCAACAGTATGCAACATCCCTATGTGCCCCCTATCCGCCATATATGCAGGCCCCCACCGCCCAGGACAATCCGACATAACCAGTTTGCATAAGGTAGCCATAACTAGGGCATAGTCCGATGGGCAAAAAACAGTCAGTGTAATCCCCCACCCGCCGCCCGCCGCACATCATAACCCCAAACAACAAAAACGATACCGGAGTCCCTTTGAAAGCTCGTGGGTGACTGTGGGAGGGCTGGGGTAAAAGAGGATCGGTCCTCAAACATCCTCTGCCCCCCGAACAGTACGCTCTTACATACAAGCTTGCCGGGTCGAGAAAGAAAAAAAAAAGAAAAAACAGCCGGAACGGAAGGAAGCCCTAGCCCACCCCAAATGCGGAATCTCCCATCCCCAACACAAAGGGTAGATAAAAATCAGGAAGGGATGGGCCTGACCATGGCCCGGCATGGAGGGGGAGGGGAACGGTGAGAGAGAGAAAAAAAAAACAAGAATAACCCAAAAAGAAAAGGGGAGCCCCCCGGGCCACCTACCCAAACAACAGGAGCCCCCCCCCCCTTCGAACCTGATAGCCCGTTTTCTCAGATATCCACAGCGGCAGATAGTCAGACGAGCCGACTCCGTCACTCTCCCGCCATGAACCAGTCGCGAGGTAGAGGAGCCGAAGTTCTCGCCGGGGCCGCTTGCACCGCTAGATCTTCCGGAACCGGAATGCCCAATTCCTGCAAGAAGGGTACCGGGTCACCATCAGCGAGCAAGATCTTGGTGCGGCCATCCTTAAACGCCAGTAACCGAAAAGGGTGGCCTCAAGCATATTTGAGGTTGTGTTGCTGTAGCAGCTCTGTAACTGGGCGCCACTCACGCCGCTTCTGCAGCGTGGCCGGAGTCAAGTCCTGGTAGACGGCAAGTTCAGTCCCCTTATAAGTAATTTTATGGTTCCTACCGTGCTTCATAATAGTCTCCTTAGTTTGGAATGAGAGGAACTTTATGATCACGTCTCTCGGCCGCCTGTCATCCATGCGCCGGGCTCGCAGCGCCCTGTGGGCTCGCTCAATATGCCAGAGATGTTCCGGTATGTCAGGGAAAAGCGGCCTAAAGATGTTTACCACCACTTCAGTGAGTGACCCTTCCCCCTCCTGCTCCGGTAGGCCGCGGAGACGTATATTGTTTCTCCGCGATCGGTTGCCAAGGTCGTCAATAGTGGACTCGGCGTGGGACAGTCGGGACGTCAGGAGGTTAATTTGCGCTGCAGCTTCATTGTGGGCCACAACAGTAGACTCCACCCGCTGTTCCAGGGCAGCCGTCCTGACGCCCAGGGCCTGGATCTCCATTTTTACCTCGGCTGTGTTCCGGACGATCTCCGTGGCTAGATAGGTCTTAACTTCTGCCAGCTTTGCCAGTATTTGGTCCGTATTGGTCTCCAGAGCCGCTGAAGAGACTCCGCTCCCTGGGCTGGAAGGCGAGTGAGGCGTCCCCCGGCCGTCCCGTCCGCCATCTTGAGAAGCCAAACGCATGGCGCGGGAGGCCGCGAACAGTTCTGTCACCGTAGTGCCCGGCTCCAAGGACTTTTTGGTCTGCTTTCTCGGGGCCCGTTTGTCCATCTCAGGTAACCCACTGTTTTTCTAAGGTTTAGCAGGTGTATCTCTGCTAATATGAGCTGTTGGCACCGTGGTTCAGCGGAGCTCTATCTGGACATGTCCAGCTCGCTCGGCTGCAAACCACGCCCCTCACAATATTGCACTCTTGTGTTTATCATTTTTTATGTTCAACCCCTGAACACTTTGAGGGGTAAATGTATACATGTCTTTTTTTAATTCTTACCTTTAATAAATCAATAGCATAGTGCTGCACTCTAACTAAGTGTTTGGAAGGTGGAAACATCAATCAGACTCTAAGTTGTGTTTTTGGTGATTATATATTGTGGTGTTTTTTTTTTGGAGTACCCACAGAGTGTATTCAGCAGCTACACCAAATAATAATTGAATAGTTTAAAGCGCCACTTGTGTTTTATACAATGTTATATAATTTGCTGAAAGGACGACACCTAGACGTAAAACTTTTGCACTAGGCTACATTTCAACAAAGCCCAAAAGTATATATATATAATCATCATAGGAGTTAGAACTGTATTTACTATTCTAACTTGATCATGAAGTTCATGCAACTTTCTGATTCACCCAATTAAAAACAGAGATGTCATCATATCTCTGAATCCCATTCTAATTCCACTCATACTAAGCCCTCAAATCCAGTCACTTGCTGGCAGGACAGACGCAGCTAACATGGGCTCCGGCCGAGCGGGCACGATTCGAGGCCAAAAAGGCGACTACTCCACCCAAGGCAACT
>NC_086317.1:196440453-196562953 GCF_036172605.1 Pelobates fuscus
TCATTGTGTCTGGTGGAGACGGACAGTTTTAAAAACCTGATGGCGATGGCTGTCCCACAGTACGTGGTTCCCAGCCCCACTACTTTTCCAGGCGAGCCATCCCTTCCCTGCACAACCAATTGGCGGACAAAATCAGGTGTGCACTGCGCAACGCCATCTGTGGCAAGGTCTACTTAACCACTGATACATGTACCAGTAGGCACGCTATATCTCCCTAACTGCACACCTAGCAAATGTAATGGCGGCTGGGCCTGAGGCGGATAGCAGTTTGGTGCATGTCCTTCCACCACCGAGGATTGCAGGGCATTTCTCTTTGCCTCCTGTTGCCTCCTCCTCCTACTCCACTTCCTCCTCCTCTACCACCTCCTAATCCGGTCAGCGTAACACCTTCACCACCAACTTCAGCACAGCCAGGGGGAAACGATAGCAGGCTGTTTTAAAACTCATATGTTTGGGGGAAAAACCCCACACCGCGCAGGAGCTGTGGACGGGCATGGAACAACAGACCGATGAGTGGTTGTTGCCACTGAGCCTCAAGCCTGGCCTGGTGGTATGCGATAATGGGCGAAATCTCGTAGCAGCTCTGGGTCTAGCCGGTTTGACGCACATCCCTTGCCTGGCGCATTTGCTGAATTTGGTGGTGCAGAAATTCCTGAAAAACTACCCAGATATATCAAAGTGCGGGCCATCTGTTCGCACTTTCGGCGTTCTCACCCTGTTGCTGCCCGTTTGTCTGCGCTGCAGTGTAACTTCAGCCTTCCCGCTCACCGCCTCATATGCGACGTGCCCACAAGGTGGAACTCCACCTTGCACATGCTGGAGAGACTGTGCGAGCAGCAGCAGGCGATAGTGGAGTTTCAGCTGCAGCACGCACGGGTCAGTCGCTCTGCACCAGACTTGCCCTCCAATAGATCCTCCTTAAAGGATTTAAAGTGTACTCATTCCAATTACAGGGCCTCAAAAGAGTCCTGTATTGTTATTTATCGTCACTACCTTCCCGCGTCGGGAGTGGGTAATTGGCGCGTCTGCTGCCTTCCTAGGATGTGGTAGCCGTTTCTCAGGCTCCCTCTCCGGAATCAAACCCTGATTCCCCGTTACCTGTGGTCACCATGGTACCATCGAAAGTTGATAGGGCAGACATCCGAATGCGTCGTCGGCGTCACAGGGACGTGCGATCGGCCCAAGGTTATCTAGAGTCACCAAAGTGCCTGCGCAATGACTGCTGAGTTTCCCACATTCTAACTTGTGCTGATTACTGGGTGGCCAGCCTGATGGATCCCCGTTACAAGGACAACGTGCCGTCCTTAATTCCCTCACTGGAGCGTGATCGGAAGATGCGCGTCTACAAGCACACGCTGGTAGATGCGCTGCTGAGGGCATTCCCAACTGACACCAGGGGGCTCAGTGGAAGCACAAGGCGAAGGCAGAGGAGGAGGAAGAGGTCGCCAACGCAGCTGGGGCACCGCCAGCACCTCAGAAGGCAGGGTTAGCATGGCCGAAATATGGAAAAGCTTTGTCAGCATGCCACAACAACCAGCACCACCATCTGATATGGAACATCTTAGCAGGAGGCAGCATTTCAGCAACATGGTGGAACAGTACGTGTGCACACGCCTACACGTACTGACTGATGGGTCTGCCCTATCCAACTTCTGGGTCTCCAAATTGGGCACATGGCCTGAGCTTGCCCTTTATGCCTTGGAGGTGCTGGCCTGCCATGCAGCCAGTGTATTGTCTGAACGTGTGTTTAGCATGGCAGGGGCCGCCTGTCCACAGCCAATGTGGACAAGCTCATGTTTATTAAAATGAACCAGGCATGAATCCCACCAGACATGTCTGTACCTTGTGCAGAATAGACATTTATACCGCCCTCACCCAGCCATTGTTATACTCAAGTGCACTTATTCTTTGTTTTCTTTTTTTACTATGTCCTGATATTTTGGGGGCTACCCCAATTGTTTGCAGGGCACTTGTCCTACCCCCATTTTACTTCCGTTTGCAGCCCTCTAGCCCTTTCCAGGACTTTTTTTAGAGCCATTTTAGTGCCCAAAAGTTCGGGTCCCCATTGACTGTAATGGGGTTCGGGTTCGGGCTCAAGTTTGGGTCAAGTTCGAGTCCGAACTCAAACTTTTTGCCGATGTTCGGCCGAACCCGGCAAACCCGAGCATCCAGGTGTCTGCTCATCTCTAATACAGAGCTATTTTGCATGCATTCTGCTGGTTTCAAGACACCGGCTTGTGCTATTTGTGCTTCCACATCACATTCCTCGGACTATTGTCCCATCATGCCAGAGTCCACACCTGGGACTTTCCATGAGCCAAAGACTAGGATGGACAGATCAGGCAAGGACAAACTCGGTCATCCTATTGTTTACCTGGGAAAGTCGAAGGTGAGTAACAACTTTAATGTAGGTACATGTGGTTACAGTGCCTGCAGATTGTTACATGTGTGTTCACATTGTTTTAGGGCTCATGCCAAGTCCATGTGTCCTAATAAAGGTCATGCTAAACCATATTTGACATCTGTAAACATTGGTTCTTTGGCTCACACATTAGTTTCTTACCCATCTAAACACCTAATGGATTTTTGATTGATGGTTTCACGGAGGGATTTCATACAGGTTTGGTACATGTCCCTGCTGGCATTTACGAATGCAACAATTTGCAATCAGCATTTTCTGACGTGGAAATGGTTGATGCTCTTTTACAAAGAGAATTGGAGGATGGGTTCTTGTTTGGACCTTTTCAGGAGCCCCCATTTTCCAATTGGAGAACCAACCCTATAGGATTAGTCACCGGGAAATCCTCAGGGAAACACAAACTCATTTTAGACCTATCCGCACCTCACTCCTTGGCTATACCTAGCCTTAATTCTCTAATTCTATCCAAGGAATTTTCACTCCAGTACGCCACTATATGCTATACACACCATTATTACAGCTGGTGTATGGGCTTGGCTGAGTAAAACAGACACTGTTAATGCTTTCAAATTACTACCCATACGCCCATCAATATGGTCTGAAATGGAAAGGTTTTTATTATTTTTTCACAAGGCTCACATTCGGGTCTAAAAGCAGCCCAAAGATATTTGATACATTTGTCGAAACCTTATGTTGGCTACTGTTAAACAATTGCAGATGTCAGGCGGTAATACATTATCTAGACAACTTTCTGTTCGTGGAGAATAATTCCTCTCCCCCAGTGATCTGACCAAGGCCATCTCTTTTTTTCATTCTTTGGTGGTGCCAGTTTCTCCCAAGAAAACAGAAGGCCCTGACACGTTAGTTAATTTCTTGGGTGTCCTGCTCGATTCAGTAAGCATGGAAGCGAGCCTCCCCTCAGGCAAAATTGACAGTATCCTATGAACCATCAACGACTTTTTGGTAAATAGGACATGCAATCGGAAGGAATTGCAATCTTTGTTGGGCTCGTTAAATTTTGCAATACGCATCATCCCGCAAGGTAGAGCCTTTATTTCTAGACTCCTTTGCCTCCTCCCTCTCGTACCAAATGACGTTACTCGTATCTGCCTGGATTTACAGGCTACTGCTGATTTGTTAATGTGGCGCAAATTCTTGTTGCATGGAATGGCAGAAGTCTCCCATTCTCCTGTAATTTGGACAGATGCGACAGTATCAACAGGTTTTGCTGCCATATTTGGAAATTAGTGGCTTTGGGATGGTTGGCCAGAGGAAGTTCAGCACACCAAAGGGTTGTCACGCACCTCAACCTTATTTGAGATATAACCTATAGTTGCAGCAGCCGTGGTGGTATGGAGTCATTCCAGGGGAGGTAGCTCGGTACGCTGTTTTTCCGACAACCTAGCTACCTGCCACATCATAAACAAAGGACGTTCCGAGTCTCTGACGATAATGAGATTCATGAGAAGACTGACCTGGTGTCACGATTCTAGGAGCCAAAGACGCTCACAGAGAGGAAGGGTGCTATACCGGTCCTTAGAGTGGCACACTAAGAATGGTCAGGAGACAAGCCAAGTAAAGGGAGACAGAAAACGGGAGAACGAGAAACAAGCCGAGGTCAAAGGAGAGGAGAAGACAGGATAATCGGAATAACGAGCAAAACAATCGGTAACCAACATGAGAAAACTGCACTACAGGTATCACAAGACCACAACAGGGCACTGAGAGACAGGAAAGATAAGTATAAATACCCTAGGTTTAATTCTGATTGGATAACTTCCAATCAGAATTAACAATCACACGTGGAAGATATCTACGCCTCCCACTGTGATTGTGGTACTGTTGCTTTAACGCCGGGTCACTCACGTGACCCCGGCATTTGCATAAATTAACGACCTTCCAGCTGCCGCTGGGAGGCGTGGAGGATGCGAGCGGCGAGCAGGTAGGAGGAGGAGGAGGAAAGACCGCGGGCGGCGATGGACTGAGGGTGAGTGCTGCAAGTTGCGTGCAGCCTCCCCTCACAGACCCCTGACATAACCCCCCCCTCGAGAACCGCCCAACGGGCGGGAAGCCGAAGGCTTCAAAGGAAACCGCGCATGAAAGCAGCGGATCAAAGAGGTTGCGTTCAAGTCAAAGGCAGAAACCCAGGACCGCTCCTCAGGGCCGTATCCCTTCCAATCAACCAGATACTGCAAGCGACCCCGAGAAAAATGAGAATCAAGCAGAGCAGCCACTTCGTACACGTCACTAGAGACAGCGCGGAGGGAATCCGGACGCCTGAGAGGACTAGAGAATCGATTACAGAGCAGGGGCTTCAAAAGGGAGGTGTGAAAAGTGTTAGGTATACGCATGGAAGGAGGCAAGGCCAGGGAGTAGGACACAGGATTGACCCTACGCAATCCTTGTAGGGGCCAAGGAACCTGGGCGCGAATTTCATCGAGGGGACCCTGAGGCGGAGATTCTTAGAGGACAACCAAACCCTATCACCCGGGACATAAGAAGGAGCAGCACCTCTACGACGATCAACAAATCTCTTCTGAGTAACAGCCACACGAGAAAGAGTAGCATGGACCTGATCCCACATCTTCCGTAAGGAGGTGAGGTGCTCGTCCAAAGCGGGTATTCCCTTGTCGGAGAATACGCCGGGAAGGACAGAGGGTTGGAACCCATAAGCAACCAAAAAAGGACTTAAGCCAGTGGACGAATGAGTCACAGTGTTCCTGGTGAATTCAGCCCAGGGAAGGAGGTGAGACCAGTTGTCCTGGTGTGCATTCGTGAAGCAGCGTAAATATAACTCCACAGATTGATTCGCCCGTTCGGCAGCTCCATTCGATTGTGGATTATAGGAGGAAGTAAATGACAAGGAAATCCCCATCTCAGCACAAAAGCCCCTCCAAAACCGAGAGACAAATTGAGGACCCCTGTCGGATACGAAATCCTGTGGTATACCATGCAAGAGGAAAACCTCTTTGGTAAATACCTGAGCCAACTGAACCGCAGAAGGTAGTTTTTTTAAGTGGAATAGAGTGTGCCATCTTAGAGAACCTATCAGTCACAGTCAAAATTACTGTCATTCCATCGGATGAAGGAATATCCACAATAAAGTCCATGGATAAGTGGGTCCATGGTTTCTTGGGTACGGATAGAGGCATTAGGAGTCCCGGGGGTTTAACAGTAGGGGACTTACACTGTGCACAAACACGACAAGCCTGCACATAATCCACTACGTCTTGCTTAAGTGAAGGCCACCAAAACTGTTGAAGGAGACCCTTGTATGTTTTGGTAACCCCTGGGTGACCAGCTGTTTTGGCGGTGTGAAATAAAGCTAACAATTTATTTCTATCTTTTTCTTTCACGTATAATCTATCAACTGGTGTCTCAGAGGGTGCTTGGGTTTGGTATGCCTTGATACCATCAAGGAAAAGGGACAAAATAACCAAACGGGTAGCGGCTATTATCTTAGACGTGGGTACAATGGGTTCAGGAGCGGGGGCAATAGACTCCAAAGGTTCGTATTGTCTGGAGATAGCATCAGCCTTGACATTACGGTACCCAGGCCTATATGTGATAATGAACTGAAAGCGTGAAAGAAATAAGGACCATCTGGCTTGACGAGAGGACAACCTTTTAGCATCAGCTATATAGGAGAGATTCTTATGATCAGTTATAACCAGGATTTTGTGTCTGGCTCCTTCTAATAAGTACCTCCACTCTTTAAAAGCCATCACAATAGCTAATAGTTCCCTGTTCCCGACGTCGTAATTCTTTTCCGAATCAGATAATTTTTTAGAAAAGTAACAAAAGGGATGGAGGGGTTCGTTATAGGATAGTCTTTGTGATAATACAGCTCCTACGCCTGATTCTGAAGCGTCTACTTCCATTACAAAGGGAAGGGAAGGATCGGGATGGTGTAGCACAGGGGCAGTGGCAAATGCCTTTTTGAGAGTCTCAAAGGCTTTAATGGCTTCAGGAGTCCAAACTCTGGGGTGCAAACCCTTTTTAGTCAGTTTAGTGATAGGAGAAATGACTGATGAAAAGTTTTTAATAAACCTGCGATAATAATTGGCAAAGCCTATAAATCGCTGTATTGCCTTAAGGCCTTGAGGAAGAGGCCAAGACAACATGGCTTCTAATTTTGAAGGATCCATGCTGAACCCCTGTTCAGAAATGATGTACCCTAGGAATTGTACTGATTTTTGATCAAATAAACATTTCTCCAATTTACAATAAAGACCATTTTGTAGCAATCTCTTAAGTACCTTCCTCACATGGGCATGATGAGACTCCAAATCAGGAGAATATACAAGTATATCATCGAGATAGACCACGGCACAGACGTGTAGTAAATCTCTAAGGACATCATTTATGAGGTCCTGAAAGACAGCAGGAGCATTACACAGTCCAAAAGGCATAACTAGATACTCGTAATGCCCACTGCGTGTATTGAACGCTGTCTTCCATTCATCATTTTCTTTTATACGAACCAAGTTATAAGCCCCCCTGAGGTCTAGTTTGGTAAAATATCTAGAACCTTTGACACGGTCAAACAACTCAGTAATGAGAGGGATAGGATAAGCATTTTTAACTGTTATATTATTCAGGCCCCTATAGTCTATACATGGCCTCAAATCGCCCTCCTTCTTGGCAACAAAAAAGAAACCAGCACCAGCCGGAGAGGAGGACCTTCTGATAAAACCTTTACGTAAGGATTCCTGTATGTACTCCTCCATGACCTGGTTTTCTTTCTCAGAAAGCGGGTAGACCTTGCCCCTAGGAGGCATCGTTCCAGGTAACAGGTTTATGGCACAATCATAATCCCGGTGTGGGGGTAGTTTATCAGCTTCCCTTTTTTCAAAGACCAATGCGAGGTCTGCATACACAGGAGGGACAGAAACAGAAAGTGGTTTAGCTGTAGGCACATTAAGTAAACAAATGGGATGTAAACGGGCCATACAGTCTTGTTGACAGGATTCCCCCCAGGAGAGTATATTTAAACAACCCCAATCAAGTACTGGGTTATGCTTAACTAACCAGGGGAAGCCCAGTATGATGGAAGCTGTAGGGGAGTCAATTATTTGGAAGGTTATCCTTTCTTTGTGTAAGGCACCCACGGCCATAACCATTTCTTGGGTCTCATGGGTCACCAGAGGTTTCTCAAGTGGTCTACCATCTATGGCCTCAACGGCCAAGGGTGTGGCCTTTTGGATCAGATTCCAGGCTGTGGTTTTAGCAAAGTTCCCATCGATAAAGTTGTCTGCAGCACCTGAATCGATCAAGGCTTTAGTTGTTACAGTGGTTTGATTGACCAAAAGAGTAACCGTAATGAATGGTCTGGAGATGGACACATGAGGGGAAAAAACCATAACACCCGAGACCGACCCCTCTCTAGGCCTTAGGTGCTGAAGTTTCCCTGCAAACTAGGACAGTTTCTTCGGAGATGCCCCCTCTTTCCATAATAAAGGCACAAGCCCTCCCTTCTGCGGTATGTTCTTTCAGCTTCAGATAAGCCTACAGCACCTAATTGCATGGGTTCGGGAGGTGGTTGATTAGGGGGAGGTAATGCTAGTAGTGCAGTACTGGGTAAAGCAGGTAACCCCTGTGTATTTATCCTTCTTTGACTACGCCTCTCTCTTATACGGTTGTCAATTAGAATGATATAATCTATTACATCATCCAGAAGAACAGGCAATTCCCTGGATGCTATTTCGTCTAATATGTAAGCGGCCAAACCCTCCTGAAAAGCTGTTACTAGAGCGTTGTTATTCCAAACCACTTCAGCTGCCAGAGTGCGGAATTCAATGGTATAATCCGCTACTGATCTATTGCCCTGTCGGATCCTAAGCAGAGCTTTGCCAGCAGAAGCAACCCGGCCGGGCTGATCAAATGTACGTTTAAAAGCTGTTAGAAAGTCTGCAAAGGACATTGGGGACGTATTCTCCCACATGGGGTTGGCCCATGCTAGAGCTTTCCCGGACAAATGGTTGATCAGAAAAGCAATTTTGGTTCTGTCAGTGGGGTAGGAACACGGATTCATCACCAAATGAATATCAATTTGGTTGAGGAAACCACGGCACGATGCTGGATCACCGCTATAGCGCTGAGGTGGCGTCATGTGAACCACGTGAGCAGGAGCGGGTACTGGATCAGGACTGGGTTCTGGCCCAGCAGCAACAACTTCTTGAACGGCAGGTTGCAAGTGGGCAATACGAGCCAGTATGGTTTGTAAAGCCTGGGCAAACTGATCCATACGATGGTCTAAACCATCCATTCTAGCCTCCTGATTAACTAGGAGCTGTGGAATGTCAGCAGGTTCCATTATGGCCCTGTTGTAATGTCACGATTCTAGGAACCAAACACGCTAACAGGTCACAGAGAGGAAGGGTGCTATACCGGTCCTTAGAGTGGCCGGGCTAAGCACACTAAGAATGGTCAGGAGACAAGCCAAGTAAAGGGAGCCAGAAAATGGGAGAACAAGAAACAAGCCGAGGTCAAAGGAGAGGAGAAGACAGGATAATCGGAATAAGGAGCAAAACAATCGGTAACCAGAGAGCAACACGAGAAAACTGCACTACAGGTATCACAAGACCACAACAGGGCACTGAGAGACAGGAAAGGTAAGTATAAATACCCTAGGTTTAATTCTGATTGGATAACTTCCAATCAGAATTAACAATCACACGTGGGAGATATCTACGCCTCCCACTGTGATTGTGGTACTGTTGCTTTAACGCCGGGTCACTCACGTGACCCCGGCGTTTGCATTAATTAACGACCTTCCAGCGTGCAGCGTTATACATGCTGCCGCTGGGAGGCGTGGAGGATGCGAGCGGCGAGCAGGTAGGAGGAGGAGGAGGAGAGATCGCGGGCGGCGATGGACTGAGGGTGAGTGCTGCAAGTTGCGTGCAGCCTCCCCTCATAGCCGCCCGCGGACCCCTGACACCTGGCTGGCTGCCTGTTATCACTTTTATTTGGTATGTTGTCATGTACCAGGGTTCTTTAATACTGCAGGTGACAAATTGTCTCGCTTTTAATTCCAGGCCTTCAGAGACACATTAACCATGGTCTCCCCAACAGCCCCTGCAGCACCATGTTTTTAGGATCTGGTAATGGACTAAAATAATTGGCAAGGCATAGCCTTGTCTTGGCTAGTTTAGCCCTGTCCGAAAACACTAAACGGTCCTACAATAGAGCCTTCAAACTGTTTAAGAGGTTTATGAACCTGTTTATGAACAGAACTTGGTTCAATTTTTTTTACCATTTCCATGCTGGTAGCTTTTGCTTCATTTTGTCATCTAAAACTCAAACTGTCACACAACACCATCACATTATATTTAACCGGCATCCAACACCACATGTATACTTTATACCCAGATAACCCTAGTTTTTTTTATCATCTTACCCCATTAAAAACATTCTCAAAGGCATACAGAAAACCAGTACCACTCCTCAGACTGTGGTGGAATCTCAGTAAAAATAAATGTACTAGGACAAGATTGCCACGTGGTATGTGCACTTGCATATGTTGATGTACCAGTTAAGTCAGTTACACGTAGCTAAGATACAATCAGTAGTGTAAGGAGCATAAGTAGGAATACAGGATATACGAGTATTTCCCCTCCTCCATTGTGCTGGGCAAGCCATGTGGTCAAACAGGATTTTAGTCTCTATTCGGTTGATTAGATAAGAGTATGTGTAGGTTGAACTGATTATGGGAGGAGCTACATGCCTATATAAGGGACCTACACTGTATGATCAGGACTCAGACTTTGCTGTTTTTTGGTGACATTAGTCCCTCTGAGTCCCGGTCGGTGAATCGAATAAAGAATCTCTATCAGGGTACCTGTAGTCTCTACCCCTGAGACGGGTAGAGACTTAGACGTTTTTCCATCCAGACGGCATGATTCTCCCGTTTCTCGAGGTCCCCTCGCGCATGTAAACGCCGGCCGCGAGAGAACTATGCCTTTTTGTAACGTGACGCTCAATAGTCGACGTCATGACGCTATTCTAGCCCGACCTGTCAGTCAAATGCCAGACACGAATCAGGTCTCGGCGGAGGCGTGATTAGTCTCTAGAACCAGGGTATTTAAGGGAGCTCTCAGCATTTGCCCTGTCGTGGTTCTAGCCAGCCTAGTCACACAGTGCTCTTGTATTCTCTTGTCTTTTGGTTCTGACCCGGCTTTGTTATTACTTACCTGTCTTCTCTGTTATCCTTGACCCGGCTTGTCTCTCGCTTACCTGTCTTCTCGTTCCCTCGACCTCGGCTTGTCCCTGACCATTCTATACGTAGTATTACGTTAAGTCCGGCCATTCTAAGGTCCGGTATACGTATCTGCTACTCTTTGTACTCTGCGTGTTGGATCCCTGTCCCGATCCTGACAATCTCTTCCTTCCTGAAGAAACCTGTGTCCATCTCTCTGTGCTTGGCTTCCGTCAGTTTCTCCGTTATCATTTGGTGCATTGGCCGGGAAGCTCATCGTTCAACGGTAGCTGAGAAGCAGATGCGTGAGACGGTCTATCTTTGCCCACGTTCTCTACGGCTGCACCCCTGAACTTCTGCGTGGACCTCCTTTCGTCTCGGCGCCACTGGTCTGTTGTCCAGGAGATCATCGGCCTCTACGTAGTAAGTGCTGGGGTGCCCCCGTCGATGAGTGTGAACCCAGGTTCAGGAACGAGGAGGTAAGACGACCGCTGTTTTAGACGGCGGACCCACTAGGGGTATTGGATACCGATTGTGCGGTAGGCCCATAAGGGGTTATTTGGAATCTGCCCCCTCCAGTGGAGGGAAGGAGCGAAGGCGCACCGCTCAATTAAACGCCCTTTAGTAAGCCCGTTTAATTTTGGTTTGGAGTCAGGCAGGGTTCTGGTGTAAATAGCCCTAGCCGGACACCGGTGTCTTGTCTAGACTAGCGTTCTAGGGTGTATATTTTGTTCGCTAGGTCGGAGGGACCGGGAGACTAAGCGGCGTCTGTGTAAATTCGGTCCGCTAGATCTCAACCTATCTTGGCTAAGTGGGAAGGCGTGTAAATTTGGAACCCACTAGATTTTTGATAGAGTAAATAGACTAAAAGGGTGCTGTTGTAAATTCCGCCCTCTAGTTCGCTATATGTGGTGCTTGGGCAGTGTGGCTAACCAAAACGTATGTAGATAGTTTTAGGTAGTCCATCAAGGTACTGGCCAATAGATTAGTTGGGAATTGTAAATGTGTTAAAGATTGTTGTAGTAGCGTGTATATCTTGCTAGATAGCGTGAGCTCTGCCGTCTAGCGAGAGTGTGAATAGTGTGTAACTGTATTATAGCGCACGGTACCATAACCATGTATAATTACTGATACTGTAAATAAGTACTAATAATTGTCGTCTATGTTGCATGTTTTAACACCATAACCACTACTAATTGTACTGTGACTTTAAATTGTACTTTAACCTATGCTAACCGTACTGTAACTACTGTTTGTAAAGACGATGTTACTGGGGTATGTTATCGACGGGTAATTCAAATATAGGGAATTATAGCGTGGGTGACCGTATAGTTTCGCCAAAGGGCACAGTATTAGTTACTTAGTGACTGGTGTAACAGCTGTGTGTGTACGGGAATTCCCTGAGTGTTTTGTTGTGTGCGTTTCACTTAGTAACTGTACCACGTGGTGCTGTTGCCGAGGGAACGGGTGTGACCGTTGGTAGAGTGTTTGTATAGTTTCTGTTGGAAACGACGCTCCATTGTTAAGTATGGGCGCGTCAGATTCGACGATTTTGGATCCCTTAGGATGTATGATAAAGAATTTTAAAAAGGGATATACAGTATGTGATTTTGGGGTAAAGATGTCTCCAGCACGCTTGATTACATTGTTTAGTAGGGAATGGCCTACTTTGGTTGTCGCATGGCCGCCACGTGGCTGTATCAGGTAGGCCTGAACTTTACGGCCAGTTTCCATATATTGATTGTTGGAGGCAGGCCGTAAAAGACTCGCCAAAATGGATCCGAGTATGCCACGAGGAACAATGTCGCCTCATGGTGGCCAGGACTCGCTTGTCCACTAAGGCCGTAATTACGCCCATTTTGGACACGCCTCCTGAGTCTGAGATCCCTATGCCGCCCCCTTACTCCTCCTCCACCGGAAGAGGAAGAGGAGGTGCTGCTGGAAACACTCCTCCCCTTGCCCCGTTGTCCCCACCTACTTCCTCCTCTAGCTCAGAGCCCAGCCCTCTTGTTTTAAACCCTCCCCTCTCAGTACCTACCTCTGTCAACTCCACCTACCCAGATTTGGCGCCATTTCTAGTTCCTGGTCAGGCTCCTCCTAGCCCGGCCCGGAATATTTTACTCACCGACCTCCCCCTCAGTAAAGCGTCCCCATCCCCTTGTCTTACTACCCCTCGACTGGAACCCCTAACTGACGTTCCTAAACGAAGCCCCATACTAACCCGACAATTGACCGGTACCCTACAACCCCGACATTATCAAATGCCACTTCGACTGACACCTGGCCCGACACACATTAACGGTGACGGCCAGATACAATATGCTAATCCAGTATTCGTTTATGTTCCCTTCACAACTACTGATCTATTTAATTGGAAGACCCATAACTCCTCATACACCGAAAAGCCTCAAGCCATGACGGATTTGTTTACCTCCATAGTCCAGACACATAATCCCACTTGGGCTGATTGCCAGCAACTGCTTATGACATTGTTTAATAACGAGGAAAGGACAAGGATAAACCAAGCGGCTATTAAAGCACTGGAAGAAGTGGCCAGTACACAAAATCAGGCCAATCCGGCAGCATGGGCCGCAGCACATTATCCAAACACTGATCCGGAATGGAATATCAATGGCGCAGATATGGCCCATTTAAAAGCATATAGGGACGCTATTATTGCTGGCATGAAAGCTGGAGGAAAGAAGGCGATTAACATGTCTAAGACGGCTGAGGTATTGCAGAAATGTGATGAATCGCCCAGTGTCTTTTATGACCGATTATTGGAGGCATACCGCTTGTATACCCTCTTTAATCCGGAGGCCCCTGAGAATTCCCGGATGGTTAACTCTGCCTTTGTCAGCCAAGCCTACGGAGATATAAAGCGCAAGCTACAAAAGTTAGAAGGGTTTGTAGGGATGTCCATAACCCAACTAATGGAGGTAGCGAATAAAGTGTACATGAACAGGGAAACAGAGACAAAGAAAGAGGAAGAGCGCAAGATGCGTAGAAAGGCAGATATGCTAGCAGTAGCAATCGCAGGCGTAGATAGAAGGGAAAAGGAAGTATATAGGGGAACAGATAGAGGCGATAGTAAGTGGAATGGGGAACCCCTGAGTAGAAATCAGTGCGCATACTGTCGGGAAGAAGGGCATTGGAGAAGTGAGTGTCCGCGAAGGGAACAGTATGAGAGAGACAGACCTAGGGCAGGATATGGTAATTATAGAGGCAGAGCGAGAGGTAGAGGAGGTCCTGGAGGGAATAATGGTAGCAATAGAGGAAGTGTTAGAGAAGACAGGTATTATCCAGCAGCGCAGAGATCCCGCGATAGAGAAGATAGGGACTTTGTAGGATTGGCTGACACGGTCATGGAGGACTATTGATACCGACCGGGCTCCATCCCCCTTGGCCGAGCGGAGCCTATGGTCGATGTATCAATAGGGGGAAAAAGGAGTGCGTTCATGATCGATACTGGTGCTGAACATTCGGTGGTGACTGACCTAGTTGCTCCTCCATCCGGAAGAACTATCACCGTAATAGGAGCAACTGGAAGGAGTGCTGCTAAATCGGTTCTTAAAAGTCGACTCTGTACATTGGGAGGCCACGTAGTAAAAAATCAATTCCTTTATATGCCTGAATGTCCAGTCCAACTGTTAGGACGTGATTTGTTGTCAAAACTACAAGCACAGATAACGTTTCTACCAAATGGAACAACATCTTTAAAGTTCAATGGACCTTCAGGTATAATGACAATATCTGTACCAAAGGAAGAAGAGTGGCGACTTTATACAGCGTTGACTAGCCAAAACCCTAAGAGTGATGAATCCTTGTTTAATATACCAGGAGTGTGGGCAGAGAACAACCCACCAAGACTTGCTCGCAACATCCCACCTATTCGAATCGAACTGAAACTTGGGGTCTATGCAGTGAGCTTAAGGCAATATCATATCCCACAAAAGGCCAAGAAGAATATACAATCGTATTTGGATAAGTTCATACGGTATGGTATCCTAAAATTCTGTACTTCCCCCTGGAACACCCCATTGTTGCCTGTTCAAAAGCCCGGTACAGATGAGTATCGCCCTGTGCAGGACTTGAGAGCAGTCAATGATGCGGTCGTAAGTATACACCCAGTTGTGCCCAATCCATATAACCTGCTTGCTTTAATTCCGGGCGGGGCTACCTATTTCACTGTCTTAGATCTCAAAGATGCCTTCTTTTGCCTTCGAATTGCTGCGGAAAGCCAGTGTATCTTCGCATTCCAATGGGAAAATGCTGTAACGGGCTCGAAACGCCAGATGACTTGGACAAGACTGCACCAAGGGTTTAAAAATTCACCCACCCTATTTGGATCAGCTTTAAGTCAAGACTTACTGGATTTCAAGTCCATCCCAGGAGAGTGTGTACTATTGCAATATGTAGATTATTTGTTGATAGCGGCAGTTACAAGAGAAATATGTCAGCAAGCAACACATGATCTACTACACATTCTCTGGAAGGCAGGATACAAGGTGTCCAGGAAGAAAGCTCAGTTGTGTCAGCCAACTGTCAAGTATCTGGGATTCCATATCTCTGAAGGTCAAAGGATAATGGGGCCAGAGAGAAAAGAAGCTGTATGCCAAATACCAATACCCAAGAATAGAAGACAAGTGCGGGAATTCTTGGGGGCAGCAGGCTTCTGTAGGATATGGATTCCCAGTTATGCGATATTGGCGAAACCTCTTTATGCAGCTATAAAAGGTACAGAACACGATCCCTTCCTGTGGACCCCTGAACAGCAAAAGGCATTGGAAGATGTGAAGAAGGCTTTGATGAATGCCCCAGCATTAGGTCTACCTGATCATACACGTCCATTCTACTTATATGTACACGAGCAAAGAAGAATGGCTGTGGGAGTATTGACACAGTACTTGGGATCATGGCAAAGACCTGTTGCATATATGTCCAAACAACTGGATGCAGTGGCCAGTGGTCTTCCACCTTGTCTAAGAGCTGTAGCTGCCGCTGCCCTGCTGGTAGCCGAAGCTGATAAGCTCACTCTGGGTCAGGAACTCTACGTGCGAGTCCCGCACGAAGTACAAACGTTGCTAGACTATAAAGGCAATCATTGGTTTAGTAATAGCCGCATGACTAAGTATCAAGCAATGTTGTGTGAAAACCCAAGAGTGCATTTAGAGACTGTTAATACCTTGAATCCAGCTACCCTTTTGCCACAACCTACTGAGAGTCAACATGATTGCCTGGAGGTGATGGATGAAGTGTTCTCAAGTAGACCGGACCTTCGTGATTTTCCTATCCAGAACCCTGATGTCCAGTATTATACGGACGGCAGTAGTTATGTGAAAGAAGGGATTCGCTATGCAGGATATGCAGTGACTACCATAGACAAGGTGATAGAAGCTCGGCCATTGTCAAAAGGAACATCGGCACAGAAGGCAGAATTAATTGCACTAACAGGAGCGTTACAATTGGCAGAAGGTTTAAGAGTGAACATCTACACGGACTCCAAGTATGCGTTTTTAACCACTCATGCCCATGGAGCTTTGTATAAAGAAAGAGGACTATTGAATTCAGAGGGTAAAGAAATTAAGTACGCAGCTGAAATATTGCAACTACTGGAAGCCGTGTGGGAACCGAAAGAAGTTGGTTTTATACATTGTCGGGCGCATCTGAAAGGAGATGGTGACGTAACCAAAGGAAATCGGATGGCAGATAATGCAGCTAAGCGTGCCGCTGAATCAGGAAGACAGGAATATGTGGAACATATAGCTGCACTTATACCGACTCCACTGTCTCAATGGACTCCAGTTTATACAGCTCAAGAAGAAGAGTGGTTAAAGACAGAAGCTGGGAAATACCTGGAGAACAAATGGTATCAGTTAGAAGATGGAAGAATAGTCATTCCAGCATCACTAGCTGTAGAAATTGTCCAGAACTATCACAACGGGACACATTCTGAAAGAGATAGTATGGAAGAATCTCAGAAAAAATCAGAAAACATTTCTACATACCAAGATTGTCCAACTTGACTCAAGCCATTGTACGAAGATGTGTAATATGTGCTAAGTATAACGCAAAGCAAGGACCAGTGAAACCACCGGGAGTCCAGTATATGGGGGGACTCCCTATGTCCGATCTTCAAATAGACTATACGGTAATGCCTAAATCCGGCGGACATCGCTACCTACTAGTAGTTGTGTGTACCTACTCAGGCATGTCCCACTCGTACAGAGAGAGCAGGAGAAGTTGTGCGATTCCTGTTGCGAGAAATAATACCCCGATATGGACTACCATGTTCTATAGGATCGGATAATGGTCCAGCCTTTGTTCACCAGTGCCTTCAACAACTGACTCATATGCTTGGTATTAAGTGGAAGCTTCATACGGCATATAGACCTCAGAGTTCTGGGAAAGTGGAAAGGATGAACAGAACTATTAAGAACCAATTGGCAAAGATGTGTCAAGAAACTCAACTTAAGTGGAATGTTCTTTTGCCTATAGCTCTGTTACGTATTCGTAGTACACCTACCAGAAGGATGGGTCTCTCACCTTTTGAAATCATGTATGGGCGTCCACCTCCTGTACTTGGTAACTTAAGGGGGGATTTGAGTCAGTTGGGAGAAGGAATTACCCGGCAGCAGGTTGTAGAGTTGGGTAAAACTATGGAGGAGGTACAGAAATGGGTACAAGATAGATCACCTGTGAATATTTATCCCCCTGTTCATAGCTATCATCCAGGAGATCAAGTGTGGATTAAAGAGTGGAACAGTATACCGTTAGGGCCTAAGTGGAGGGGTCCTTATGTTGTTCTTTTGTCTACCCCTACAGCAATAAAGGTGGCTGAAGTGACTCCGTGGATTCATCACTCCAGGGTTAAACCAGCAGCAGTAGATTCTTGGCAAGCTACACCAGATCCAAAGAATCCCTGCAAGATCCGGTTAGAGCGCATGACTCAGTCGGAGTAACGAGGAGATATTGGGATTACAAGTGTGTTTAAAGAGATCAGTAAGTGAGTGTTTTGTCGGCCATAATAAAGCCAGACCACTCACCCACGTGACATAGCCAGGGTGTCTCGAAGGGACCTCTGTGAAGGGAAGAGAGGACCTGCAGAACTCCATTCCTTGCAGCCCTTACATCCTGGAAGCTGAGGTGCCATCGCACGGACGAAGACTGAGGATGAAGACGTCGAAAGAAGTGCTCTTGATAATGTGTATTTTTATGTTTTTTATTATTCAGGAAGGTAGAGGTACCGACACACCTAGCTGTGAGGTTTGCATTAAGACTACTATAACAGGTAATCATATTTCCCAGACCCTAATTTGGCATTCACAATATGAATGTAAAGGATATGTATCAAGGTGTAGATACTTAGGTATAGAGTATAGTGTATGCCATTTAGGAGTAGGCGAACCTAAGTGCTTCAATCCACAGTATCAACCCCGTACAATTTGGTTGACCCTCCGGAATGGAGACTCACAGGGGACCCTAATAAATAAAACAGTATTAGAAACCGTACATTCTTCGGGTGTTCTGCTATTTGATGCATGTAAGGCGATATCAAGTGGTAGAAAACCGTGGAATGTATGCGGGGATCTTAAGTGGGAGAGAACGTATGGGTCTAACGATAAGTATATTTGTCCCAGTAGTAAAAATAAGTACGTAAGTCCAAAATGCCCAGATAGGGATTATAATTATTGCCCATATTGGTCTTGTGTGGGGTGGGCAACTTGGGGACAGACAGTAGATAAGGATATGATTGTTACTAAGTTGCCTACCAAACCGTATTGTAAGTCTATGGAGTGTAACCCAGTCCATATACTTATTAATAATCCTGAACAGTTTATAGATAGGTTCGGAAACTTATTTGGGTTCCAGATATATGGGACGGGTTTGGATCCTGGGACAATATTTTTTATAGGGATAGAGACCGATACCGTAGCATCCCAAACTCATCAGGTTTTCCATTCTTTTTATGAAAAGATGAGTGTAGAAAATAAGATCCCCCATAATGCTAAGAACCTGTTTATTGATCTAGCCGAGAGTATTGCTGGTAGTCTTAATGTGACCAACTGCTATGTGTGTGGAGGTACTAATATGGGAGACCAATGGCCCTGGGAAGCAAAGGAGGTAATGTATTCTGGTTCTGAGACAATTGAACAGATAACATCTTCTCAAGCCGATTATCAAATGAGTGTTAGAGGTAAATCTGAGTGGCGATTAAAGACCTCCATTATAGGTTATGTTTGCATAGCAAGAAAAGGAATAATGTTTAACACATCTGTAGGAGAACTAACTTGTCTAGGGCAAAAAGCTTATGATGATACTACAAAGAATACAACCTGGTGGTCGGCTTCAAATGTCTCAGAACCACCTAACCCATTTGCAAGTTATGCCAATTTAAAGGACGTGTGGTTTGATCTATCTATCACATCTAGTTGGAAAGCCCCAGCAAATTTGTACTGGATCTGTGGTAAGAAGGCCTATTCGGAGTTACCACAGGACTGGGAAGGGGCATGTGTGTTAGGTATGCTCAACCCATCCTTCTTCTTGTTGCCTATTGAAACAGGAGAGACTTTGGGAGTTAAAGTATATGATGTGAATCATAGGAAAAAAATGGGACCCCTAGAGATAGGTACCTGGGAAGATAATGAATGGCCTCCCCAGCGTATCATAGATTATTATGGGCCAGCCACTTGGGCAGAAGATGGTACTTTCGGATATAGAACCCCAATATATATGCTCAACCGCATTATAAGGTTACAGGCAGTGGTTGAGATAATTACCAATGAGACATTACAAGCGCTCAATCTCCTAGCGAAACATAATACTAGGATGAGGACAGCCGTTTACCAAAATAGATTAGCCTTGGATTACCTATTGGCAGTAGAGGGAGGTGTATGTGGGAAGTTTAACCTAAGCAATTGTTGTCTTCAAATAGATGATGAAGGGCAAGCAATAGCTGAGCTTACTAGCCATATGGTTAAACTAGTGCATGTGCCTACCCAGGTATGGAAAGGGTATAATCCAAGTAGTTGGTTTGGTAATTGGTATGAGCAGTTTGGAGGACTTAAGGCATTGGTAGGTGGAGTCATGCTAATTTTGATGCTGTGCCTTCTCCTACCATGTCTGATTCCTTTGGTAGTTAGGTCTGTGCAGAGCATTATAGAGAATATAGCAGAGAGAAAGGCTGCTGCACAGATAATGGCTATATATAGGTATGAGGCTCTAAATCAGGGAGAACTAGTACAGGAAGAGGAATGTTGAGGGATTCATATCGTTAGGGAATCGCAAAGTCTGGTCTGGTTCATAGCAACCTGAGGTGTAAGCAAACTATGGTTAAGTGATGCATCTGGAATTGTGAAATATCAGAAGCATCAAAGGGGGGAATGTGGTGGAATCTCAGTAAAAATAAATTTACTAGGACAAGATTGCCACGTGGTATGTGCACTTGCATATGTTGATGTACCAGTTAAGTCATTTACACGTAGCTAAGATACAATCAGTAGTGTAAGGAGCATAAGTAGGAATACAGGATATACGAGTATTTCCCCTCCTCCATTGTGCTGGGCAAGCCATGTGGTCAAGCAGGATTTTAGTCTCTATTCGGTTGATTAGATAAGAGTATGTGTAGGTTGAACTGATTATGGGAGGAGCTACATGCCTATATAAGGGACCTACACTGTATGATCATGACTCAGACTTTGCTGTTTTTTGGTGACATTAGTCCCTCTGAGTCCCGGTCGGTGAATCGAATAAAGAATCTCTTCCTTCCTGAAGAAACCTGTGTCCATCTCTCTATGCTTGGCTTCCGTCAGTTTCTCCGGTATCAAGACCACAAGATTACCAGTACATAAACAGTTATTTAAGGACATGTCTGACTTGTTGGATACTGCCTCATTTGAACACACTACAAATCTGTTAATCAAAACAGCCATTTACTTGGCATATTACGGTTTTCTTAGACCTTGCGAGTTTACCATACATGGTAACAAATACGCACGAGACTGCCTCAAACGGTCCTAACGCATTAAACAACTATATCACTATATCTTGTCACTACCCGTTACGAAAACAAGTCAGCTGGGCAAAGTAGTGCATATTACATATTATTCTTCTGCAAACAAATGATGCCCGGTAAAAGTACTAGATACATATCTTCAATCATTACTGCCTCAGTCTGACATTCAGCTGCTAGTCCTACACAAAGTTGTCTTAACAACAGCTAAATTCATGCAATACGTCCGCATGTTACTGACCAGACTAGGTCTAAACACTAGCAATTTTTCTGGCCATTCCTTTCGGATAGGGGCAGCCTCCATAGCCTCTAGTCAAAATATTCCAATGCATGTAATTAAGTCTTTGGGCTGCTGGAAGTGATCAGCGTTTGCTTTGTATATACCTCAACCTGTGTTAGAAATGAGGTCTGACTTTGTTAAACTGTCATCTTGAGGTATTTTCTTTGCACTATGTTTCATCTATGTAATAAATATTTTCTTTGGCACGACACTGCAAATCTTTGCCCTCTTTATTACAGGCCTACCGCTATCATCGGTTTCGGCACACTTCTACTCACTTGTTCATATCTATAATTTACACCATGCTATACATACGTTTACGTTACAAGAATAGCACCGAACACAAATATATATATATATATATATATATATATATATATATATATATACACATACGTATGTATATATATATATATATATTTTATTTTTTTATTATTATTATTATTATTATTTTTTATTCCACGTATATATTTATGTAATATTTATATATAATTAAGTCATTTTATTCATTACAATTTGCGGGACCTGCCTAATAACCCAGGCAGAAAGTCCAGGGAAATTAATTTGATAGCACTATATTTAACCATGTACTGTTTTATTCGGGAGACTTCGCTGAACACAAATATTAGTGTTTCAAAACAGTAAAAAGTAGTATAATAATGATATCAGTGAAGTTTTTTGCATTTTTCACATACAAACGGCCCTTATACTGACGATATAATTGTTGTGATAAGTTTTATGGTTTTGAATCACTAATATTTGTGTTCAGCGAAGTCTCCTCAGTATAACAGTACCCCATCATGTACAAGTTTTATGGTGTTTTCAAAAGTTACAGAGTCAAATATAAGTCTTGTGTTTTCGCTTTTTCACATTGAAATTCGCCAGATTGGTTACGTTGCCTTTGAGACCGTATGGTAGCCCCGGAATGAGAATTACCCCCATGATGGCATACCATTTGCCATAGTAGACAACCCAAGGTATTGCAAATGTGGTATGTCCTGTCTTTTTTAATACATATAATTTTAAATATTTGATATGAAAATGAAAGCCCTGTTTTTCCTGAACAAAATGATATATAATAAGTGTGGGTGCACTTAATATGAAAGAGGTGAATTACAGTTGAACATGCATATAGTCAAATTCCAAGTTTTGTTTATGTTTTATTTTGATAAAATTGTGTACATTTGGCTCAGTCTTCAAAAGAGAACCAAAAAGATAATATACAAAACAACATACACTGTGCCCCCCAAAGGTGAGCTGATTAATTAGTTAAACACAATGGGGAAGCCAGGGTTAAGTTGGAATACCTTCATTGAATCTTGAGACTCTATTTAATGAATAACATTTGACAAACAACAAATGTAATATTGTATTCAGATCCCTATATTCTAGTAATTAGGTGCTGCATTACCTTTAAAATATGATAGTAGGAATATATAGGGAAAGATTGGATGTACTGGAGGGAATAAACTCATGCAGAAAGTCAAAAGAAGGGTAAGGTTCTATATAAAAAGGTTAATTGAGAAACATTTATTGTGTTTATTTATTAAGTCATCAGTTAATTACAAAGTATACACAGTATATTCAGCCACAGAAAAGGAGGCTATATTCACTAACCTTCCCCATTGTATTAGATATTCCCACAATGACAAGCAACTTTATAGCAAAATGCAAAAAATGACTAATATTGCATATATGAAGTAGCAGACACAGGATAGTGGTATATGGTAAACAAGGCAAAGAGTGGAAATATAGATTAGGGAAAATACCTACTTCATTCAAAGATAAACCACATACCTTGTACCATCTAACTACCAAAGATCTCCTCACCGCCTGCTGCTTTGAGGCAGCCCCCCTATTCCAATCTAAATATTAGTATCCTAATAGAAGTTCAGTAGAGGTGAAAAGCATTATATATCTCGGGTTCCCATTCTGAATAGTGAACAGATCAAATAAAAAAAAGTGCAATGGCATAGAAGCTCAACACGCGTTTTGGCGTTATGATACGCCTTTCTCAAGAGCAAACCTACATCTGAGATGCACCTACTTTTAAACGTGACTGGATCACAACGACTATTCAAGCTCTACTAATCAAGGCCAGGAGGCAACACCAGGGGCGAAGCATCAACCAAATAGTAACTCATGTCTCCCATCTCCAAGTTCCTCCAATCGGCATTGTGTATTGCTTAAGGGGCTAGACCGAAAATCCGTCCAGAGGATAGGTAACTCCCCCAAGGGCGGAGCATCGTCAGAGGGAGAAGGGAGAGCCTAGTCTTTTCCCGCTGGATGTTTCGCCAGTCAGACGTAAGTGGGCAGTCCCAGGAGACACCACCGACCAAATCAGGGTATCACCGGAATCCTTCGTGCCCACAGCCAAAAGAGAGTATGTCCCCGGTTATTGAGGACCTAATCCACCTACCCTTGTAGTAATAAACAGTCAAATAGGGGTGAAGTATAGTTCACCGCTAGTTCCATCTCGAATGGGAGGGGAACCCCGGACCCATTACTGGAAGGTGTATAATGAAAGGGTTAATGCTGTTCTGGACTCAACTCCCCTCGATTCTCGATTCTCCGGTCACCACATCAATTGACGGGAGTTCTTGTTTAGCAAATAACGACACAGACACGAAAGAGTGCTTAACAAGTTCTCAATGAGTATATTTTCAGGGCTAACATTTATACACAGTTTGTCACGCAAGCAGCAAGATTTATCGTTTCCTTGTAGTTAATAGTACATACTTGTCTGACATCAAAAAGATAAGCATTTGAATAAAGACGGGATAGGAACATCCTGAGGTTAAGCAAGGTCATACATCCTGTATAAGGGAGGCCTCTCAAAACATGTTATAGAATACATCTGCCAAGGTCAGCATAATTATTTCAAACATTATTTTAAAGCATATAAAGCAAAAAGAGTTAACTATTTCATATTCTTACATTCCCCTCTTTGAGCAAAAAAAATGTGCTCATATTATTGATAAAATCTTCCCAGGACAGAGAAACTTCCATAAGGCCATCCTTTGGCCTTACGCAATGGTCCAATTTAGCAACCCATACAGCAGGAAACACTCTTGATCTTGCCTTCACCAACTTCTGTACTACCTCTAATCTCTCCAATATTCCTTTTCCTCTATCTGACCACCATCTGCTGACTTATGACATTGGCATACCTAAGACCCAATTGACACCACCATCTGAACATCACTCTCACAGAAACCTCCAATGTCTTGACCTAGAGCTTTTCTCCACTAATCTCCAAACTCTCCTTTTACCTATCTCAAACCTCACCTGTCTTAGTTCTGCAACCTCCTTCTACAATTCCACCCTCTCCTCTCAACTAGACATCATGGCACCTTGTACATTTAAATGCCGCAGGCCCGCCCAACAACAACCCTGGCACACCAAGCTCACTCGATACCTCCAAAAATGCTCCAGAACTGCTCACACCCGCTACATTGGAAGAGGTTCTGCTCTGCTCCAGTCCTCCTGCCCCACCACCTGCTCCCTAGATCCAATTCCCTCGCATCTCATCCGTACTCTGTCTTCTTCTCTTTCTCCACCTCTCACTAAAATTCTCAATCTCTCTCTCTCCTCTGGTATATTTCCATCGCCCTTCAAACATGCAACTGTAACCCCAATTCTAAAGAAGCCCAATCTTGACCCTAACTCCCCATCCAACTATCGTCCTATCTCGCTACTGCCTTTTGACAGACTTCCTCGAATCAAACTCTCTGCTAGACCCGCTTCAGTCTGGTTTCCGCGCTAAGCACTCTGTGGAAACGGCACTGACCAAAGTATCCAATGATCTACTCGCTGCAAAATCTCGTGGTCACTACTCTATCCTAATTCTCCTTGACCTGTCTGCGGCTTTTGACACTGTTGATCATCAACAGCTTCTTCTCATCCTTAACAATATCGGTCTACAAGTTATTGCTCTCTCCTGGTGCTCCTCCTACCTCTCCCAGAGCTCTTTCAGTGTTTCTTTCTCTGGCTCTGCTTCTTCTCCCCAACTCCTCTCTGTTGGTGTCCCTCAAGGTTTAGTCCTTGGTCCCCTACTGTTCTCCATCTATACTGCCTCCCTTGGTAAACTCATTAGCTCCTTTGGCTTCCAATATAATTTCTATGCAGATGACACGCAAATCTACCTGTCCTCTCCTGATCTCTCCCCGTCCCTCTTGACTAGTGTCTCTGACTGCCTCTCTGCTGTTTCTAACTGGATGGCTGCCCACTTCCTTCAACTAAACTTGACCAAAACTGAAATTCTGGTCTACCCTCCCTCAAGTGTTGTTACTCCTGTGTCTGTCTCCCTCCAAGTCAATGGTGCTACCATCTGCTCCACCATGCAGGCTCGTTGCCTAGGTGTTCTCTTTGACTTCGACCTCTCCTTCAAGCCTCATATTCACTCTATCGCCAAATCCTGTCATTTCCATCTCAAAAACATTGCGCGCATCCGCCCCTACTTAACGCCAGATGCGACTAAGGTGTTGATCCATTCCACTGTACTTTCTCGCCTTGACTACTGTAATCCGCTTCTCAGTGGTCTTACATGCTCCCAACTTGCGCCGTTACAGTCCATAATGAATGCGGCGGCGAGGCTCACCTTCCTGTCCGCCCGCACCTCCCATGCCTCACCCTTCTGTCAGTCCCTACATTGGCTTCCTATAAAATATAGAGCTCAATTTAAAATTCTGGTTCTTGCTTTCAAATGTCTACATAATGCTGCTTCCACCTATCTATCCTCCCTTATACACAAGTATGTCCCATCTAGGCCCTTACGATCTGCTGAAGACTATCTTCTGTCCGTACTCCCACCTCTGATGCTCGCCTTCAAGACTTCTCAAGGGCTGCACCGTTCCTGTGGAACTCGCTTGCCTCCTCCATTAGATGATCACCCAGTCTCCACTCAATCATTAAAAACCCACTTCTTCATAAAAGCGTATCAATTAAACTCTTAATAGCTCCCAACTGATTCCTCTTCTGCAACTGTCACTAGTCTAATACTATCCTTACCTTTTGTGTAATTTTACCCCACTCCCTCTAGCATGTAAGCTCATTGAGCAGGGCCCTCAACCCCTCTGTTCCTGTGTGTCCAACTTGTCTGGTTACAACTACATGTCTGTTTTTCCACACATTGTAAAGCGCTGCGGAATTTGACGGCGCTCTATAAATAATATAATAATAACAATAATAATAATATGGTATTTTCAGGGGTGCTAGTCAATCCCTGCGGGACTTTCATTAATTTCTTCACCTCGATTCCCATGTAATAATTCCTAAGGACCAGTTTTAAAGATGGGTTGATACCCTCCAGTGGCAGAGAGGAGAATTTCCAATTGTTTCTGTTCTGCATTATGAATTCATTTCTGTATTCTCTTCCTCAATGTACAAGTAAGGTGGCAGTTATGTAAAATCATACACAATAAAATCAGGACTATAATAACAAGAGGATAGAAGAATGATTTCATTATCTGTGATCCAGTAGGGGACAAACCAGTAAAAGCATCGTACCAATGATGGGCTTAATCATTCTGAATTGCAGATTATGCTAGCTTTAGTGTGCCTATAATCTTAATTTTATTAATGACAGGAGGCGAGTATTTGCTTAAGTCTCTCTTTACTAGAACTCCACAGCAGCACAGAAAAACAACCAATCAGAAAAAAGTTAGGTACTATAAAACTCCCCTCCCCATGCATCATTTCCTCTTTCAAGCTGCGACAAGACAGAACAAAAGGCAGAAAAACATAATGGGGAAAAACGAAGTCCTAGATACAATGAAGTCCACCTTCCGAGAAGAACTGCCACACCAGATAGTGTTGATGGACTGTAAACTGAAACGAGAGAACAACAGAATCGAACAGGTTGATTATCCAATGAAATGTACTCCAAACAAACATGTAGGTACCCAATGTAGCAAACAAAATTACACTAATATGCAGATATCCAGCCCTACTTATGAAAAACAGATATAAGAAACAATTGACAGGTAGCAGAGACAACAAGCAGAGTTGCATACAAATCTGATGAACTCAAACTATAAAATTAAACGAGGGAGGGATAAGAATGGGTGGGAAATAATTGCCTCCTGTCATTAATAAAATTAAGATTATAGGTACACTAAAGCTAGCATAATCTACAATTTTATAACATGACAGGAGGCTTCGTATTTGCTGTTTTAACGCTCAGTTCAACAATCCAACGCTGTTTGTGTCGCTGGTACCTATTACAGGAGATATCAGAGTAATCTTAATTGGACTTCCCAACTGCGATAAACGACAGTAGGCTGAGCCATGAAGATGCCAGCCAACGAAGCATCTCAAACATGGAACAAAACACCATCCGCTGATAGATCCATTGTACGTGGTGTAGCGACCTGTTTCCTAGCAGTCGGTCCATGAGCTGGCAAGCTGACCTACCAGCCATTTTCCTGTAGTTGTAAAATATCGAAGGTCATTTGCAGACTTAGGGCCGCGAGAAGAAACGGTCACCATGTCTCAACTCTTGATCTGCAAGGAGGCTCCTCCGATCGTGCCAGGGTCATCCAGCGATGCGGCCTTGCAGGTAGATCTCCAATCTCAAGGAATGCGCCTAAGTCCACCACCAATATTGCAATAGAACCGAGTAGGACCTTTCGTTCCCTCCTAGTCTACCCGGTGAGATGTCTCATCCGAGAATAAATTTATTATGCAGGCAAGCGTGTGGTCAAACTAGCCGTATCCTAAGCGATTCCAATATTCCAAATGGGCTTTGTAATCCTCGGCTGCGGTAGAGAAAAGACTCCAAAAGGACGTCTATTCAGGGATCCGAACAGAACTTGTGTGGAGGAACGGTGGTCGACTATTCAGGGAGTAGTGAATCCCAGAAATATTCAAAGGGATGGGAAGCGTAAACCGGAGTGGAGATTTCCATCCAGATATGTCATCGTCTAAGAATGAAAGATGTATGGATCCAAAGGTGATTGGGACCTGTAAACCACATAGAGTCCTCACGTGCTGTAGTGAGAGAGTGAAATAATCCGATACCCGTAGTACGATCCTGATCCATGCCCGACCTGTCAAAATTTGTGTAGTGGTTCCGGTATACACGCCACCTACAAGATAGGGTATAATATATTGAAGCCCTTAGGTCCCTGTACCCCTGACTGTCCAGGCACGTAACTCCCAGAGTAGACCCTAGGTCAAGGGACCTAGGAATGCGAGTTTGATAATTGAAGTCAAAGTCTCCCTATAGAGAGATACCACCCTTCTTAGCTTGGAGTCCCGCGAACACATAGCGTTCTCCAATGCGCAGGCAAGGCGTACAGTCCCTTCGCCCATGACAGGTGACTCCAGAGAGTAGATATAGAGAAAAAGGAAGGGTCTAGCCTCAGCCGTCCGAAACATGTGGCGTCCTGTTAGAGTCTCGTAAGTCTCCTTGACGGAAGTTGAAAAGTGGGTTAGCGCGAATCCAAAAACAAAATGGCTCCCATGAGGGATCTATAGAGTATAGACGGAGGGCCCACCATCTCTGAACCCTGCTCACCAGGTATGTGCTCCGAGGAGATGGGGCAGTCCTGTTGTCTTATCCCAAGATCGTAATGACCGGGGAACTCAAGACAAGCGGGGTATCCGGTCTTACCATACGATCCATGCGTACGGTTCACCTTCAGACCGGGTAGTAGGCCTTCCCTAGTCTTGTTACTGAAGGTCTCCGTATCTCATGTCATCTTGATATGTGAGAAACTGTCAGCGCAGTTTGTTCGCAATGGTCTGGATATCCAAAACAGAATGCAATTCTCTGTTTTATATGGAGCAGAATATACCAAAATCTGCGGGCTCCTCCGTTAGCCGTACCATCTCCAGGAGTGTGTGTAAATACTCGGGAGTCTCCCCCTGTTATCCCCCTGTGAGTATTTCTCGCGCGTGGTACAGTGGTCCGGATCTAGTAGATCCATTACAGGAGATATGTAAAAATATGTATATCTTGCATGACCCGGCAGTCCTCTATAACGAAATCAGTAGCACGGTCGTCAGATCTAATTGAATGTAGGAGGGACGCCCCATCGATGTTTTGCACAGGTACAAGCCTGTGATGAACAAACGGACGGCACCGTAGAGCGTCGAGTGTATGAGAGAGCCGCGCTCTCTAATAATGTGATCGAATTCCGTGATAGTGTCTGGCTGGTAACCTGAGCAGGCCGCACCCGTTAATAACCAAACAGTAGAGTCTACATCCGTGACCGATTCACTCTATGAGAATGTGTCACTCCAAACATGTCCTCTGTATCCAGCTCAGTATCTGGCTGAGATTGAGGGAGGGCTGTGCCCTCTAATAACAAATCAGTGTCCAGTCCTGTAAATGAGAGGGGTTCGCTCTCTGTTCCTGAAAATAAAATATTCTCGGATTGAGGTGATGGAGGGCCGCACCCTCCTGTGACCCAAACCAGAGTCCCTTAGAGACTCAGGGTGACCAACTGCAGGGGTACACCCATGTCTAATATCAGCATAAGACTGAGGTCCTTAGGTGGGTCTCCGACCACGAGTCCCCTCTCTGAATCGCTCACCTGAGACGGAATCAACTGGTAGTAAACCAGACTGAAGGCATAGTATACAACCTCGGGCCGTGTCCATCCTGAACAACAGAAAGGTATGGAGCGAAAATGCAACTTACGAAAACAACGATGGAAAAACTACCAACTGACCGTAGATAAGAGTAAAAAAAAAACTACCAACTACGTAGATAAGAGTAAATACGCAAATACTATCTCGGATAGAAGGCACATAGCAGGCCGGAAGGCAAGGCAAGTAAGCCACACTGAACAGGGACAGGAGTTAACCTCATGCAGGAATAAACTACCGATATTTATATGGATACCGGGAGGCAGATAGAGAGTTAGATGTTAAAGACAAGGAAAAACAACGCGTCCTCCTGTAGGTGTCTGAGTACCGGTCCTTGCCTGTGCGAAGTTCTCCTTGGAGATGTGCCATCGCCGGTCTGGTGTAAACCGTGGATGTGTGCCCGGGGTCCTCATAAGAAACCTTGCCCTTCAGGCATGAGGTTTAGGGCCTTCACCCTTCCCACCATACTCAGATGGCCGTATACTGGTGTCCTCTTGGATAGTATAGTAATGGTGATTGCCTGGGCACCTGCCTATCTCCATGTCACTGGTGGGTACTGGGTTTTTCTCAGTGATATTCCCCCAGGCCTGCGGCCAAAAGGGGTTCGGCACCGATAGAGCAGGCCCGTCAGAAAGGCACAGGCCTAGCAGGTCAAACGAATGGACACAGAATATTTGGCCAATCAAATAGGCATAGATATAACAGGCCTTTCAAATAGGCACAGACATAGCAGGTCAATAAATGGGCACATGTAACTGCAGCCATTAGCCCCCTACAGATCGCGGTGGGGGGCATGCCTGTACCTCCCAGGCACTCCCCCTGTGGCCAATTACCGCGATCTGTAGGAGGTGATCACAGTGACAGCCAGTCACTGTGATCACTGTTAGTATGTGTCAGCCAATGATCTCAGATCACTGGCTGACACATTGTCTCTGCCCCTCTCCTCACCTCACTTCGATCTGAGAGAGAGAGGCAGAGAGATCGTGGTTTTTGCAGCTCCTGTGGAAAAAGAAAGTTTAAAAAAAAATTTAAAGTTTTAAAATTTATATTTTATTTAACCCTTTCAGTGCTGATCACAGTATATTACTGTGATCAACCTGATTAGGGTATTTATTTATTATTTTTTTTTGGATCAAAAAAAATTATTTCTAATTTGTTTTGACCCTTTGTGTCAGTCGCAGCAACCCAAATCTCCATTACCCTTTCCCCGCTGCCGTGATCACTATACTGTACAGTATATCTGCTGTACAGTACTGTATCAGTGATCACTGTGATCAGAGGGCTCTCTGATCAGACTGACCTTTTTTAGGGTTATTTTTACAGATCAAAAAATAACCCTTTCAGTTTTAAAAACTTTTTTGGGTCAAAAAAATTATTTCTAATTTTTTTTTAACCTTTGTGTCAGTCGCAGCACCCCAAATCTCCCTTAACCCTTTCCCCGCTGCCGTGATCACTATACTGTACAGTTTATCTGCTGTACAGTACTGTATCAGTGATCACTGTGATCAGAGGGCTCTCTGATCAGACTGACTTTTTTTTAGGGTTATTTTTATAGATCTGAAAATAACCCTTTCAGTGTACTGATTGCAACTGCCTATACTGTGATCAGTACATTTATATTATTTTTTGAGGGCGGGTAGTAGGTGTTAGGCAGGTAGATAATTAATTACCCACTTTAGTATATAAATTAATTAATTTGTCCCCCTAGAATGGCACGTCGCGGAGGGGCGGGGCCTGACTGTCATGGAGGGTAGACGTGCCTTGCTGGAGCTCCTCGCTAATCTTGGCTATTAAGGCATTTACTGACCACAAACAGCTCCAAAATAAGACAACAAAGAGATTTACTGGCCCTCAGTCCTCACGGGAAACCGGTGAAGCCGCCCATGAGCGGACAACAGAACGACAGTCAAGCCCATGAGAGCATGCGGCCTAGCACACGCCGGGCGGGAGAGGCGGCCGATCTCCCAGCCTGGAGATGCCTGGTACCCGTCTACTGCAAGCGGGCACCCCGCAACCCCCCCCCCCTTGGACCGGCGGGGGTGATCCCGGTCCACCTATGGGGAGCCTCCCTGGCATGGCGGCAACGACTGGGAAGTTAGCCGGAGAACCGAGAGGCCTACCTAAAATGGCGGAGACAACGCAGACCTCAAACAGCCATGAGGTGAAACACGACTACGTGTCCAACCTGGACCGAATATTCCGTAACTTCTGGCTACAACTCGAGCAAAAACTGCTACAGAGTGCCCCAACACTCCTAGACAGCCACTCACCTCGACAGCTGCCACACGATCCACAGCACCAGCTTGCAGCCCCTGCGGGGAACAGAGCCGTGAAATGGCTGCGGAGGGACAAGCACCTCTCACCCCCACACATGGCGGCAAAGCGAAGGAAACCACTGCAACCAAGCACAGCACACAGACGGCTCCAAGCACGCAAGCGATGGGAGGCAAAACACAGCGTGAAAAAACCCATCTCACCAACTCATCCCCGCTTCCCTGGGCGACGTTCTGGAGGAAGGCGAGTCAACGCTCATAAGCCGGCAATAATAAAACAGACCAACGATCCAAACTCCAGCACGAGCTACCGCATCCGTGGAGCTGAGATACGAGCTCTCTGCAGAGCCTGGGGCTGGAGGGACGCCGATCTCTGCCCCTGCCTTCTACCGCCCCACAGCTGCTTCCATGAGATCCAGAGCACAGGTGTAGGTTGAACATGAACATGAACGAACACTATGAACATGTCAGATTGGTTCTTTCAAGGTTATTAGAGAATGGTCTCTATTGTAAATTGGAGAAATGTTTGTTCCACAAGGAAGAAGTGCATTTCCTGGGATATATCATTTCTAGTACGGGTTTCCAAATGGAGCCGAAAAAGTTAGAAGCCATTCAGCAATGGCCCTTACCAGTTGGACTTAAAGCAATCCAACGCTTCTTGGGGTTTGCCAATTACTATAGAAAATTCATAAAAGGATTCTCTTCAATAACAGCCCCTATTACTGCTATGACTAAGAAGGGAAGAAATCACAGGGAATGGTGTACTGAAGCTAAAAGAGCTTTTGATTTATTGAAAGAAGCCTTTTCCTCAGCACCAGTATTAAGACACCCTGATCCTTCTCGTCCTTTCATACTGGAAGTAGATGCATCCGAGTCAGGGATAGGAGCAATACTATCTCAAAGACCTTCGGATGATCAACCATTGCATCCTTGTGGGTTTTTTTCTAAAAAATTAACGGAAACTGAGAAGAGATACGATATAGGGGAGAGAGAGTTGTTGGCAATTATTTCTGCCCTTAAAGAATGGCGATACTTGCTTGAAGGGTCACCCATCCCTGTTACCATTTTTACAGATCATAAAAACCTCTCTTACTTCAGTGAAGCCAAGAAAATGTCTGACAGACAAGTACGTTGGTCTTTATACCTCAATCGTTTCAATTATGTTGTTACATACAGGCCAGGGTCTAAAAATACTAAGGCTGATGCTCTATCCCGCCAATATGAACCTGTTACTTCCTCCAATGAAGTCATGTCCTCTTTAATCCCTCATAATCGTATTGTAGCAACTGTCTATGCAAAAGTCTCATCGGGATTAATAGAGGAGATCTCTACATTCCAAGATCGTACTACCTTGACTGTTCCACAAGGAAAACTATATGTGCCATTAACCTATCGGAATAGAGTACTATCCCTCATGCATGACTCCAAAATGGCAGGGCATCAAGGGATACATAAAACCACATCATTGCTGGCGGAACGGTTCTGGTGGCCTTCCTACAAGAAGGATGTGCGTGAGTTTGTCCTTGCTTGTAATATTTGTTCCACTACAAAATCGCCTAAGGGTCGTCCTATAGGACTCCTCATGCCCTTACCTATTCCAGAGACTCCATGGTCAAGTATTGCTATGGATTTCGTAGTAGACCTACCCCCTTCTAAGAACTACACTGTCGTATTAACGATAATTGACAGATTCTCCAAGATGTCTCATTTGGTTCCTCTTTATAAATTACCTACATCATCTGAACTGGCGTATATATTTATAAGAGAAGTGGTCCGTTTACATGGGGTACCCCATGATATTGTCTCTGATAGAGGGCCTCAATTTATTTCTCGTTTCTGGAAATCATTTTGTGGACAGTTAGGTATCAACCTTAACCTTTCCTCTTCTTATCATCCCCAATCTAATGGGGTTACAGAAAGGATGAACCAATGCCTGGAACAATACATCCGTTGTTTCACTTCGGTTCATCAAGATGACTGGGCGGACTTGTTACCATGGGCAGAATTTGCTCACAATCATCATGTCCATGAATCCACTTTACACAGCCCGTTTTTTATAAATTATGGGTTTAATCCTACAACTTTACCGAGTTCCATTCATTCTACCGGAGTGCCAAGTGTAGATGACACCGTTAGGAACATGAGGGAGACTTGGTTAGGGGTTAAACAAATATTGACTCAAAGGGCTAGTGTGTACAAAGCCAATGCGGATAGGCATCGGAAACCTGCTCCCACATTCATGATCGGGGATAAAGTGTGGTTAAGTACCCGTAACATTAGACTTAAGGTCCCATCTATGAAATTCGCTCCCAGATTCATTGGTCCATTTCAGGTTCTCAAACGTATCAACCCTGTTTGTTACAGTCTTCGTTTGCCCTCTAATATGAAAATACCGAATTCTTTCCATGTCTCACTTCTCAAACCATTAATTTGTAATCGGTTTACTCGTAATACCCCTCCTCCTCTTCCTGAAGTTGTGGAGGGACAAAACGAATATGAGGTGAGGTCTATTTTGGATTCTCGTTTTTCTAGGGGTAAACTTCAATACCTTTTAGACTGGAAGGGTTATGGTCCTGAGGATCGTTCGTGGGTGGACGCTTCTGATGTGCACGCCCCCCGCCTGATTCGTTTATTTGAAAGGAGGCGTTCTAACCGCCCTGGGGGCGGTCCTTGTGGGGGGGGTACTGTCACGATACCTTACCTGTCATCCTCGGACCCACGCAGTACAGCATCCTCCTTCACTGAGCGGCACGGCTCCTCTGACGCCGGCCGCTCACTCAGAGCGGAATTTCTAAGTTCGGCGCATGCGCGCCACTGCCGTCGGCTGGAAGCCGACAAGATCATGACGCAACCACGCACCCGGACCTTTTGGGGGCGTGGTTTTAAAGCAAAACACACCACACTATAAAAGGGCTGTCTTGACAGCAGTAAGACGCCCTAGTGTGGTTCTTGCTGGTTCCCATAGTGCTCTTTATGTAATATTGGTATTCTCTCCTGGTATTTGACTTTTGGCTACTCTATTTGACTATTCTACTCTCTGGTTCCCTGTACTTTGGCTTGTTAATCGTTATTCCGTCTTCTGTTATCCCTTGACCTCTGGCTATCCCATTTGACTACTCTAACGTGAGCCCGGCCATTCTAAGGTCCGGTATACGTTCTATAGTTAGGTTGCACTCTGCGTGAAGGGGTCACTGTCGTGACAATAAGCAATTATAATACACCTGTGGTTTCATCTAATTGAGCTTTGTAACCAACGTATATGAACCTGTCTTAATTCAAGAAGCGCTAGCTACTTTCGCATTGTTTTATTACATTGCTTTATACATACTGAATTTAGGACATATGACTAAACTTAATGATGCCCACCAGGTTTTATTTTCTAGTTTTAACATAATACTTATTGTTTCTATATTACCTTTCACTCACTCTCAAAGTAGAGGCACTAATGGCTGTTTTATGACTAGTGAGGCAAAGTTGATTAGCATGTAATTGCTATATATAAATGCTAGAACCAACATATGTTTATGCATGTCATGTCTACAGAGAACTAATGCTACTATACAAACGACATTGCAGCGAGGATACTACATATTAATTATAAACTACTGTCACTAAACGACAACTCAATCCACTATGACAAGTGTAGTTACCCAGCCTGTACTTAGCGTGTATTGTTAATTTAAAAATTTTGTGCGTTTAAGCTAAATGCTGTATAGCAGTCGACGAAAATGTGTTTTTACAAGTGTTTGTAAATGTTGCTGTGGCATTATCGATGTGCGATTGTTCTTTCAAGCACAACAAAAATAAAGAATAAAAAAAAAAAAAGAATGGCACGTCGCTACTCAGCCGAGGAGGCGTATGCCATTCTGGCAGGCAGTGATAGTGACACTCTGCAAGACAGTGACACTATCACTGCCTCTGACATTGAGCCTCTGAGTGAGACCTCAAGTGATGGTGCCCCACCACCACTCACAAGAGGACGCTCAGCAAGCCCAATGCCAGGCGGAGACTGGGTGCCTCCAAATATGATGGCCCCAGAAATACCGCCGTTCACTGTTACACCTGGCATCACTGTAACAGTGGACGACTGCGAGCCAATTAGTTTTTTTGAGCAGAGGATGTCAGACGATGTCAGGCGTATGTCAGACGATATATTTGAGCTCATGGCTCAGCAAACGAATTTGTTTGCTATGCAGTATCTCTCTGCACATCCGGGGTCCCATCATGGTCGCAGGAATATGTGGAGACCCACGGATGTCGCAGAGATGAAGCGGTTTTGGGCTTTAACCCTAATGATGGGTATTGTTAAAATCCCAGTATCAGGTCCTACTGGAGCAAGCAACGCATCCTGGCTACACCTCTTTTCCCTGAGGTTATGTTGAGGGATCGCTACCTGCAACTGCTGCGATTCCTTCATTTTAATGATAACTCGCTGTGTCCCCCTAGAAACGACCCACTGTTTGACAGGCTATATAAAATTCGGCCCTTTATTCAACTCCTGTCAGACAGATTTTCTGAAAATTATGTCCCCGATAAAGATATTTCAATTGACGAGTCCCTTATGAAATTTAAAGGTCGACTGCTATTTAAGCAATATATTCCATCGAAGCGGTCCCGATATGGCGTTAAATTTTATAAATTATGTGAATCCTGTACTGGTTACACATGGGCGTTTCGCATTTACCAGGGGAAGGATAGCCATCTTGACCCACCAGGATGCCCTGATTCTGTGGGTACAAGTGGCAAGATTGTTTGGGATCTAATCCTTCCCTTGTTGAATAAGGGATATAGGCTATGGGTTGACAATTATTATACCAGTATAGAATTATTTAAAAATTTATATTGTTTTGAAACCCTAGCCTGTGGCACAGTGAGGAAGAATCGCAGGGGTTTCCCCCAAGCCCTGGCAAGTGGCAGAAGCAGTAGAGGTTCCTCTTCAGCTCTCCGCCAGGATGAGTTGCTTGCTCTTCGATTCAGAGATAGGAAAGATGTATACATGCTGTCTACGATGCATGACGAAAGTACAGTGCCAGTGTCTGTGAGAGGTAGCACTGAGCATCTGGAAAAGCCGAAGTGCATTGTAGACTACAGCAAGTTTATGGGGGGAGTAGACATAGCTGACCAATGCATACAGCCCTATCTGGTGAACCGAAAAACTAGGACCTGGTACAAGAAAATTGCAATCTACGTGAGCCAGATTGCAATTTTCAATGCCTATGTCCTCTATACAAAAGAGGTCATAGGTAGGCCCTGCCCTTTCCTCGAATTCACATTAAGCATTTTGTCCCGTATGTTATTTACCCAGCCCCCAAATCCCACTTTGGAATCAGGAGATCTCCAAAGACTTTGTGGCAAACACTTCCCTTCCCGAATCCCATCCACCCCTAGTAAAAAAGCTCCCCAAAGAAAGTGCCGTGTTTGCTACAAGAAAGGAGTCCGAAAGGACTCCAGTTTTTATTGTCCAACCTGCCCATCTCTACCCGCCCTCTGCATAACAGACTGTTTCAAAGTCTACCATACAGAGCTGAATTTCTGAATCACTCTGTATGGGACTTTGGCAGTTTGTTGATTTACCTGGATTTCTGACCTCGGCTTGTCCTGACTACGCTTTGTTAGCTGCCTGTACCGACCCATTGGCTTGTTTTACCGACTACTCTGAATTCTGGATTCCCCTGACCTTGGCCTGTCCCTGTTTACGCTAGCCATTCTAAAGTGGCTACACCAAACAACTCAAAATACTACATTTGTAGTACTTGAAATGTGACTTCCCAATAAAAAACTGATGTATTTATTTTTTTTTTTTACTTCTCAAACTTTTCACACAGTGACTCTCTATGTGATATCAAAGATCTATCTGCCTCTCTCTGCCTCTCTCTGCCTTCAGATCAAAGTGTATGTGGAGTACTGTTCTATTCATGTGATATAATTAAAACTTGGAAACATGGTACATGTAGGAACTGTTATATTCAAAAGACAGTGTTAAATCAAAATACTAAGTCTCTAGTGCACTAACTAATATCAGGATTATGACATTTCCAGTGAAAATGCTATTTATCTGATTAAAAAGACAAAAATCAAAGTAGAAATCGCTACATGGGCCCAGCATTTCTGTTAAAATGGCTAGACCTAACATCTCAAATTATGCCATTTGTTATACTCTGGGGTGCCTACTTTTAAAAATGGTTTGCCATAACGGTGGGAATGTTATTACCCAGGCTGCCATACTCTCTGAAAAGCTACATAGGCCCAGAAAATAATATTGGCAAACTTACAAGCTGAAAGGGCATCTAACATATTTCACCCTGTGACTTATCAGTAAAATCTGAAATAATAGTACCTGGGGGTACCGTTATATTCAGAAGACAGTGTTAAATCAAAATACCAAGTCTCTAGTGCACTAACTAATATCTGTATTATGACATTTCCAGTGAAAATGCTATTTATCTGATTAAAACGACAAAAATCAAAGTAGAAATCGCTACATGGGCCCAGCATTTCTGTTAAAATGGCTAGACCAAACATCTCAAATTATGCCATTTGTTATACTCTGGGTTGCCTTCTTTTGAAAATGGTATGCCATAATAGTGGAAATGTTATTACCCAGGCTGCCATGCTCTCTCAAAGGCGAGATAGACCCAGAAATTCACTTTGTCAACTTGCCAACTTTGAAAAGGACATCTAATATTTTTGTCCCCGTGACTTCCCCCCCCCAAAACAGAAAATCTAGTACATGGGGGTACTGTTACATTCAGGAGACAATGTTAAATACAAATAGTGAGGCTTTGTTGCAATAACTCATATCAGGAATATGAAATGTCCTGTGAAAATTGAGTTCATGTGTGTGAAAAAGCACAAATAAAGCTATAACCGCTATGTGGGCCCTTCATTTCTGATAAAGTGGTTAGACCAAACATCTTGCAATGCACCATTTCTTATACTCTGGGTTGCCTACTTTTGAAAATGGTATGCCATAATAGTGGAAATGTTATTACCCAGGCTGCCATGCTCTCTCAAATGCGATATAGGCCCAGAAAATCACTGTGCCAAATTTCAATGTAATAAAGCCTAAATAGATAAGCCATATATATGACGGTGTAACGTTCCAAAACACCATAAAAGCTATACATGGGGGGTACCATGGCGCTCGTGAGACCTCACTGAGCAGAACTAGGAGTGTTTCAGGGCAGTAAACTATATACTAACAATAATATTATCAGTGAAAGTACAGATTTTATGTGAAAAATGCAAAAAAACAAACAAACACTAAATTTGGCTAGGGTTTGTTCCCAAGTGGCTACTACAAAAGACTGGGCATACCCCATTTTGAATACCCTGGGATGTCTACTTTTTCAAATGGTATGCCATGATAGGGGTAATTTTAATTTCTTGGCTGCCATACGGTCTCAAAGGCAGCCTGGACACTGCAAACTAATCTGACACATTTCAAGGTGAAAAAGCATAAATGGATAAGCCGTATATATGACCCTGAAACTTTCCAAAACCCCATAAAACCTATACATGAGGGGTACCATGGCGCTCGTGAGACATCATTGAGCAGAACTAGGAGTGTTTCAGGGCAGTAAACTATATACTAACAATAATATTATCAGTGAAAGTACAGATTTTATGTGAAAAATGCAAAAAAAACAAACAAACACTAAATTTGGCTAGGGTTTGTGCCCAAGTGGCTACTACAAAAGACTGGGCATACCCCATTTTGAATACCCTGGGATGTCTACTTTTTCAAATGGTATGCTATGATAGGGGTAATTTTCATTTCTTGGCTGCCATACGGTCTCAAAGGCAGCCTGGACACTGCAAACTAATCTGACAAATTTCAAGGTGAAAAAGCATAAATGGATAAGCCGTATATATGACCCTGAAACTTTCCAAAACCCCATAAAACCTTGACATAGGCACTGTCGTTATTCGGCAGGTGTTAGTTTAAAATTACCTTAATAAGACTCGGACACCAGTTATTCTGTTGGAGTATAACGTCCAAAGCTTTATTAAATTTCAAATAAATTAACAAATTTAGGGTCATTGTCATTTCTGACATTTTGTTACTATCCCCCCATACAATACCCCTGACAATGACCCTAGCACTTAAACAATAAATAACATTTCAATAACATTTAACTTATAACACACGGTCTACCAAAGAGGCCCCAACCAAACGTAACTGTAGGGGTGTACCCAGACACCCCTACCCCCTAGGTTCGTAGCCACCGAAGAGCTTGAACCTACCAACACTCTTATCCACCTGGCCTACTCCGGCCTAGGCCTTGGCCTATCCACTTCCAATTCCAGCCAACTTCCGACTTTACCATGCCCTGTTCCCGCCGCTGTGACCAAACGGGAACACAACCAAACCTAAAGGGAGGGTGGGTGGGACAAAGAACAGGTGAGTGAATTTCTGTTAAAATGGCTCCTCTCTAAGATGGCCGCTATTTAACTTGCTCTTAGACCACCCCCACGCTGCATTACCCTAAGCCCACCCCCAATTCTTAACCCTGCCCACTCTCTGGCCCTGTCAAGGCCCACTCCCCCTCTGCGTTGTTCCGTGGGCTTCATGACATAGGCACTGTCGTTATTTGGCAGGTGTTAGTTTAAAATTACCTTAATAAGACTCGGACACCAGTTATTCTGTTGGAGTATAACGTCCACAGCTTTATTAAATTTCAAATAAATTAACAAATTTAGGGTCATTGTCATTTCTGACATTTTGTTACTATCCCCCCATACAATACCCCTGACAATGACCCTAGCACTTAAACAATAAATAACATTTCAATAACATTTAACTTATAACACACGGCCTACCAAAGAGGCCCCAACCAAACGTAACTGTAGGGGTGTACCCAGACACCCCTACCCCCTAGGTTCGTAGCCACCGAAGAGCTTGAACCTACCAACACTCTTATCCACCTGGCCTACTCCGGCCTAGGCCTTGGCCTATCCACTTCCAATTCCAGCCAACTTCCGACTTTACCATGCCCTGTTCCGCCATAGCACATGCCTTGACCCCTTAAGGACATGCGCGACCCCCACTACACAAAAACAGGGCCCTATCAATACCCTCCTGAAAACCCAGGTTCAGCAAGTCAGTCCCTACATCTGACAAATGAACCCCGTCTCTCCTGAAATAACCGGGCAACATGCCCTCCAACTCCCTGTGTCGGACAACTACTCCCCCCAAACGTCTAATAAATGCTGACATTGCCCTATTCACCTTGCCCCTGCAACGGGCTACCGCATCCAAGTCCCTAGCGTGCCTCCACGCAAATCGGGGGACCATCTCCGACCACACCACTACAACGCCAGGGACCAGCCCTACCAGCCGGTCCATGTCCCTCTTCATCCATCTCACCAACTCCCTCTGAGGGACAAGACCCAAATCATTCCCCCCGCCATGCAACACTACCACATCAGGCTTTGCCCCCCCATACACTTTCCTGAACAAAACACTGCTCAAACCTTGCCAGCTAAATCCCCTAAAACCAAACCATGAGATCGCCACCCGTTCCCGAGGAAAGCCCAGCTGTGTTCCGCTCCTTCTAGCTGCAGCTCTCTTCTGTGCCCAATACACGAACGAATGGCCGATCACCCACACCGTCCAACCTGAAATGAAATAAAAGTTAGTACTTCGTCATCCAAACCACCGTCCCGTCACCAACACCACCACTCAAAATACTTAGCTTTCAAAATGCTTTTTTTTTTTTTTTGAACTTTTACCAGCCTGTCTGGCCTCACATACGATCGGAAACGCAAGGATTCCCACCTACCAATCCTTTTTATCCTCTCGTCACCCAGACCTAACCTCGCCGCCTCTGTCGCGGCCCCTATACGGAATGAATGAGTACCAAACTGCATGGGCTCCAGGCCCATCTTCCCCAGTCCCATCCGGAAGACCCTGGTAAACTGGAAACGTGACAACGCTGACCCGCCAGCGTGTACGAAAAAACAGCCCTTACTCTCTGGCCGGAGCGCTAAATAACTAGCGCCCCGCAACACCGGGCACACCTTGGACCCCGGAAACCCGTACAATACCACCGTGCAGCCTTTTCCAAAAACATCAGTTTTTGACCTGCACAATCTGATACTCACCCTGTCAGCGCTGACTACCACGTCTTCCTGCTGCAGACCCCCAACCCCCGCCTTGTTCACACTCACCAGCTCGCCGACTCGAAACGCCCCAAAAAAGGCCCACACAAATGCACCTGCGAATAATTCAACCTCGAAAGGCGAGCGGCATATCGAGGGTAGCAGCTCCACTAACTGTTGAAGCATTCCGAAAGACACCGGCCGCCTCGAGTCAGCCGCTTTCTTCCCTCTCCTGAAGCCCTTGATAGCCTGCCGAACCAAGAAATGTTTAGTAACATCTTCCCACCCGTTGAACTTAAATAAAAAAGCCAGAGCCGACATATGTCTGTCGACCATGGCCGGCGAGGCCTGCTTAACAAACAATTGGCAAAGAATCCACAACAAAACATCCAGCCTCCGCTCCGCGGAAAGCTCCCCCCCTACCTGAAGCACCGTCTCCTCCCATACTTTCCAGACCTTAACATACGCCGACCAGGTGCTTGGCGCCAGCGACTTCCTTATGCACTCCCCAAGCAGGCCATCCCGAGTTGCCACATTTCGACTGGGCACACCTGCCCCACCTTCGCTGCACCAGGAGCCGCTTCCCAAAAACGTTCCCACTGTAAACGAGATAGAGCATCAGCCACCACATTCTTACACCCCGGAATGTGCCTAGCCCTAAACACAATGTTAGATGACATACAGAGCAAAACCAACCGCCGCAACAATCGCACCACCGGAGGCGAGCTAGCAGACAGGCTATTAATCGCCTGCACTACCGCCATGTTGTCTGAATGAAATGTGACCCTCTTGTTGGCAAGCTCCTTGCCCCAGAGTGACACCGCGACCACCACGGGAAACAGTTCCAGAAACGCCAGGTTTCTGATAAGCGGGGATGACAACCACGTGTCCGGCCACCCCTCCGCGCACCATTCTCCCGCCAAATAAGCACCAAAACCAATACTGCCCGACGCGTCCGTAAACAACCCTATAGCCTCAGACGACACAGACAGCTCCCTAAAAAACACCGTACCATTAAAATTGGTCAGAAAAGGATCCCACACCTCTAGATCTTCTCTCATGTCGGCGGACACTCTAATATAGTGAGACGGCCTCCGCGCCCCGCTGGTTGCCTGAGCCAACCTCCTACAGAATATCCTCCCCATAGGAATGACCCTGCATGCAAAGTTAAGGCTCCCTAGAAGAGATTGCAAGCCCCTTAGCGTAACCTTCCTTGCCCTTTTTGCCGCGCCTACCACCTGTCGTAAAATCTGCAGCTTATCTACTGGCAACCTGCACTCACCGGCACACGAGTCAATCTCCAGACCCAAGAAACAAATGCACGTAGTGGGGCCCACTGTATTATCCGCAGCTAAAGGCACCCCGAATGCATGCGACACCCACTGCAGAGTCCCCAGCAGCTGACCGCACCTACCCGAATCACGAGGGCCGACACATAGGAAATCATCGAGATAGTGCACCACCGATCCCCCTGCCGACTCTTTGCGCACCACCCATTCCAAGAACGTGCTAAACTTCTCGAAATAGGCGCATGACACGGAGCAACCCATAGGCAGGCACAAATCTACAAAGAACCCGTCCTCGAAATGACAACCCAAGAGGTGATGACAATCCGGATGGATGGGGAGCAACCGAAACGCTGCCTCCACATCCACCTTCGCCATTAACGCCCCCCGACCCGCTCTCCGTACCAGCTCGACGGCTTTGTCGAATGATGTATAGGAGACCGAGCACAAGTCCGCGTCAATGTCATCATTCACCGAACCCCCTTTCGGGTGCGACAAATGATGAATCATACGGAATTTACCCGGTTCCTTCTTGGGAACCACACCCAAAGGGGATATCCGCAGATCCGCCAATGGCGGGGCCGCGAACGGACCCGCCATCCTACCCAAGGAAACTTCTTTCAACGACTTCTCCCCAACCACCCCCGGATGTTCCATTACAGACTTAAGATTTGTGCTAACCCCACTCGGACCTTTTGCCTTGAAGGGGATCCGGAAGCCTTCCGTGAAACCCTTCCATAAAAACTCTGCATCTTGCTGACTATCGTATTGCCTTAGCCAAGGCAACATCACGTCGACCTTCACCGGGGACCACCCCAGCGGTAGTCGCTGTAGCAGCGGTTCCTGTCGTACCTCCCCCTGTGCTACTCTTCCCTTTTTTAAAGCATCTACTGACCCCGTGGCTCCCGCCGCAACCAGAACACTTGTGTCTAAACCTACACGAAGCCCCCCATTTACACTGGCCCTCGTTAAACGCCCAGCAAAAACCTTTTTTCGGACCCGCCGACGCAGCGCTCCCAGTGGCCGCGCCTGCTGTCCCCTGAAAGGGAGCAGATTTCTGCGCCATCATCAGCCGCATCCATAGCGGCAGGTCCATCTGGTCCCACCGCATGGATGCATTCGCTGCTAGCCGTTGACGAAATTGTTCGTCGTACTTCCACCATGCCAGCCCCCCATAAGTCCGGTACGCATCACCTATTCCATCGAGATAGCAAAATAGCTGGGAACAGCAATCCGGACGCTTTTCGCCTATAACGCTGGCCAAAATACAAAATGCCCGCAGCCAATTCCCAAAAGTCTTCGGGATCTTCCTATACTTACGCCTCTTTTCCTCCTCCTCCTTCTTGGCGTCCTTTTTGTCCTCCTCCTTGAGGTCTAGGAACTCCTCTAGGGGGAGAAGGGAAAAGATTTCCACGAACTCACCTTTCCATATCTTTTCCTTCACCTCCCCTTTTAAATGACAGCCAAGGGGACCCGCGAAGGACACGTGCACTTTTTGCCGCGCGGCCTCCGAGATGTCCCCAAAACCTGCCTCCTGCTCAGACGCCCCTTCCGTCGATTCCACCAGCGGAAGCGCGGCATTCGCGTCCCCACTGGCAACCCCCCCCGATAACGAACCTCTACTAGTAACTACCTTACCTTGGTCCCCGTCTGTGGCCCATACTCTACCAAACTGCTGTGACTCCCTACCTTCCTCCCAGGAGTCCAATAAAGATTTCAAACAGCCTATGAGTGTTCCTGGATGTAATGCAGAGCTCGACTCACCACTGTTGCCCCCGGCCCCCTCTACCCAGGGGATGCCGTCCTTCCACCGGCCCTGACAGGCCCCGGAGCTTCCGCAAATCGCCGACTCCTGCACTCCTGGTCTCTCCTCGGAACCGCTGGCGTGTGACTCCGCGACCTGTAAGGAGACGATAACCTGGGCAGTCTGTTCGATCGGTCCCCTGCCCGCCCGTGCTCCCTACGCTCCTCCCTTCCGTCCCAGTCCCGGCTCTTCCTTGCCGCCCTACGGTCCCTGCTGACAGACCTCAGCCTCCGATCCCGGCCACTCCCATCTGAAGAACCGGATGCACTCAGCCGACTATTCCCCCTCCAATTCCTAGAAACGGACCTCCGCTGCCTAACTCCGCAACTGTGCCTGGAGTCGCTACGCCTGTCCCGTGACGGGCTCCTGTCCACACTCATCCGACCTCTGTCCGTGCACCTACTTCTGCTGTGCCTGGCGCTAGCGCTGCGCCGCTCTTCGCTCCTTCCCCTCCAAACACTAGGCCTCTTAGTCAGACCCCCCTGGGAGCTGCCTGCCGGGCCCTCCCGCACTTCTCTGCCTCGCCTGCCTCCACCAGCTGTCATGGGCCCCGGCCCCTCCCCACCCGGCTGGCCGCTACTCGTCGTCTCCTGTCCTCCGCTGACCACTACCGCCTGACTACCAGAAGCATCCCTGGCTGTTGCCGCTCTCTTCGAATTGTGGCTGAGCTCGCAGCGCCCCCTCTCTCTTCCCTCTGTCCTGCTCCCCGACCTGGCTCTCGATAAGGCCGCCCTCTGTCCACTGCTGACCCGATCCCCTTGCTCCTGAGACGGGACCGCTAGTGAAGAGCCTGCAGCAACACTCTCGCCATGACTCCCCAAACCCCCCCTGGTGTTCGACTCACCGCTTCCCGACAATCCGGCCTCCCTGGCCACCTGGCCGCTTCCCGACCCACTCTTCTCGACAGCTGTCCTGGAAACCGGCTCCGTTCCCGCCTTCCTGCCAACCGCAGATCCGCGGGGCGCCATCTTCCCCTGCGCTCCTTTCGCCGTGGCCTTCCTCGCCTGGCTAGCCGTCCCAGTGACCGGCGACGCCTGCTTCGACAAACCGCTGCCGGAACCAGTCGCCATTTCCCTATCCTCTACCGACGGGCTCCTCCGACGACGAGGTGCGGGTGCCACACCCGGGCTGAGACGCTGCGGCGGCCTCGTCCTCCGTGTAGGCCTCCGCTCCGGCTCCCGGGAAGTTGCAGCAGCGCCGAGCTGCTGATGTAGCCACTCCATGCCCCGATCCCTGACAGCCGCTCGGACTCCCTCCAGGATTTCTTCTAACGATGCCATACCTGCAGAAACGAGAAAACAGAGGAAACAGACCACAGACCTGACAAAGAACAGGTGAGTGAATTTCTGTTAAAATGGCTCCTCTCTAAGATGGCCGCTATTTAACTTGCTCTTAGACCACCCTCACGCTGCATTACCCTAAGCCCACCCCCAATTCTTAACCCTGCCCACTCTCTGGCCCTGTCAAGGCCCACTCCCCCTCTGCGTTGTTCCGTGGGCTTCAATACATGGGGGGTACCATGGCGCTCGTGAGACATCACTGAGCAGAACTAGGAGTGTTTCAGGGCAGTAAACTATATACTAACAATAATATTATCAGTGAAAGTACAGATTTTAAGTGAAAAATGCAAAAAAAAAAAAAAAAAAACACTAAATTTGGCTAGGGTTTGTGCCCAAGTGGCTACTAGAAAAGACTGGGCATACCCTATTTTGAATACCCTGGGATGTCTACTTTTTCAAATGGTATGCCATGATGGGGGTAATTTTCATTTCTTGGCTGCCATACGGTCTCAAAGGCAGCCTGGACACTGCAAACTAATCTGACAAATTTCAAGGTGAAAAAGCATAAATGGATAAGCCGTATATATGACCCTGAAACTTTCCAAAACCCCATAAAACCTATACATGGGGGGTACCATGGCGCTTGTGAGACCTCACTGAGCAGAACTAGGAGTGTTTCAGGGCAGTAAACTATATACTAACAATAATATTATCAGTGAAAGTACAGATTTTATGTGAAAAATGCAAAAAAAAAAACAAACACTAAATTTGGCTAGGGTTTGTGCCCAAGTGGCTACTACAAAAGACTGGGCATACCCCATTTTGAATACCCTGGGATGTCTACTTTTTCAAATGGTATGCCATGATGGGGGTAATTTTCATTTCTTGGCTGCCATACGGTCTCAAAGGCAGCCTGGACACTGCAAACTAATCTGACAAATTTCAAGGTGAAAAAGCATAAATGGATAAGCCATATATATGACCCTGAAACTTTCCAAAACCCCATAAAACCTATACATGGGGGGTACCATGGCACTCGTGAGACATCACTGAGCAGAACTAGGAGTGTTTCAGGGCAGTAAACTATATACTAATGATACCGGAGAAACTGACGGAAGCGAAGCACAGAGAGATGGACACAGGTTTCTTCAGGAAGGAAGAGATTCTTTATTGGATCACCGATCGGGACTCAGAGGGACTAACGTCACCAAAATACCACAAGTTCTGAGCCCCGGACAATAGTGCAGGCTCCTTATATAGGCACATAACTCCTCCCATATTAAGCTCCACCCGCACATTCTCTTGACCAATCAATACAAATAAGAATTAACTTCCTGCTTGACCGCATGGCCTGTCCAGCACAATGGAGGAGGGGAATACTACATCCTGTATTCTTGCACATGCTCCGTACACTACTGATCGTATCTTGCCTCGTGCAACCAACTGATCGATACGTCAGCATATGCACGTACACATGCCACGTGGTAATCTCGGCCTACTAAATTTATTTTTACCGAGATTCCACCACATTCCCCCCTTTGATGCCTCTTGATATTTCACAATTACTTGAGGCATCACTTAACCTTAGTTTGCATACACCGCAAGTTACCCTGAACCAGACCAGACTTAACTTATGATGTGAATCTTCAACACTCATCTTCCTGCATTGGTTCTCCCTGATCTAGAGCCTCATATTTATAAATTGCCATTATCTGTGCAGCAGCCTTCCAAGGCTAATCTATTTTGGTAGACTGCTGTCCTCATCCTGGTATTATGCTTCGCTAGAAGATTGAGCGCTTGTGATGTCTCGTTAGTAATAATCTCAACCACCGCCTGTAATCTTATAATACGGTTGAGCATATAAATAGTGGTTCTATAACCAAAGGTACCATCTTCTGCCCACGTGGCTGGCCCATAATAATCTATAATACGCTGGGGAGGCCATTCATTATCTTCCCAGGCACCTATCTCTATGGGTCCCCTTTTCTTCCTATGATTCACATCATACACTTTAACACCTAAAGTCTCACCTGTTTCAATCGGTAATAAGAAGAAGGATGGTTTGAGCATACCCAACACACATGCCCCTTCCCAGTCCTGTGGCAACTCCGAATAGGCTTTCTTACCACAGATCCAGTACAAATTTGCTGGGGCTCTCCAGGTAGATGTGATGGATAAATCAAACCACACATCCTTTAAATTGGCGTATCTAGCAAACGGGTTAGATCGTTCTGAGACATTTGAAGCCGACCACCAAGTTGTATTCTTTGTATCATCATCATAAGCTTTTTGCCCTAGACAAGTTAATTCTCCTACAGAAGTATTATATATTATTCCTTTCCTTGCTATGCAAACATAACCTATGATGGAGGTCTTTAATCTCCACTCAGATTTACCTCTAATACTCATATGATAATCGGCTTGTGTAGATATTAGTTGGTCAACTGCCTCAGAACCGGACATTACCTCCTTTGCTTCCCAAGGCCATTGGTCTCCCATGTTAGTACCTCCACACACATAGCAGTTGGTAACATTAAGACTACCGGCAATACTTTCAGCTAAATCAATGAACAGGTTTTTAGCATTATGGGGGATCTTATTATCTATACTCATCTCTTCATAAAAGGAATGGTATACTTGATGAGTTTGGGAGGATACCGTATCAGTCTCTATCCCTATAAACAATACTGTCCCAGGATCTAAACCCGTCCCGTATATTTGAAACCCAAATAAATTGCCATACTTGTCTAAGAACTTGTCGGGGTTATTTATAAGTATATGGACTGGATTGCATTCCATAGACTTACAATATGGGCTGGTAGCCAACTTAGTCACTATCATGTCCTTGTCTACTGTCTGTCCCCAAGTTGCCCACCCCACACAAGACCAATATGGGCAAAAGTTATAATCTCTATTTGGGCATCTAGGACTCACATATTTATTTTTACTACTGGGACAAATATATTTATCGTTAGACCCATACGTCCTCTCCCATCTAAGATCCCCACATACATTCCACGGCTTTCTACCACTTGATATCGCTTTACACGCATCAAATAGCAGAACACCCGAAGAATGTACGGATTCTAATACTGTCTTGTTAATTAGGGTCCCCTGAGGATCTCCATTCCTGAGAGTCAACCAAATTGTACGAGGTTGATACTCCGGACTGAAGCACTTAGGTTCTCCTACTCCTAAATGGCACACACTATATTCTATATTTAGGTATCTACATCTCGATACATCTCCTTTACACTCGTACTGTGAATGCCAAATTAGGGTTTGGGAAATATGGTTACCTGTTCTTGTAGTCTTAATGCATACCTCACAGCTAGGAGTGTCGGTACCTCTACCTTCCTGAATATAAAAATACACATAAATAAACATTATCATCAACACATCTTTCGCCGTCATCCTCAGTCTTCGTCCGTGCGAAGGCACCTCAGCTTCCAGGATGTAAGGGCTGCAGGGAATGGAGTTCTGCTCGTCTTCACAGGAGTCCCTTCGAGACTTTCCCTGGCTTATATACTATACGTCGGTGGGCGGACAGGCTTTATTATGGCCTTCTCACTCACGCACCAAATCCCTAAAATAATAAAATTTTGTAATCCACACAAGTTCCTCGTTACTCCGACTGAGTCGTGCGTTTTAACCGGATCTTGCAGGGATTCTCTGGATCTGCTGTAACTTGCCAAGAATCGACTGCTGCTGGTTTAACCCTGGAGTGATGTATCCACGGAGTCACTTCGGCTACTTTTATCGCTGTAGGGGTAGACAAAAGAACAACATAAGGACCTCTCCACTTGGGCCCTAACGGTACATTATTCCACTCTTTAATCCACACTTGGTCTCCTGGATGGTAACTATGAACAGGGGGATAAATATTCACAGGTAATCTATCTTGTACCCATTTCTGTACCTCCTCCATAGTCTTACCCAACTCTACAACCTGCTGCTGGGTAATTCCTTCTCCCAACTGACTCAAGTCCCCCCTTAAGTTACCAAGTACGGGAGGTGGTCGCCCATACATGATTTCAAAAGGAGAGAGGCCCATCCTTCTGGTAGGGGTACTGCGGATTCGCAATAAAGCTATGGGTAAGAGAACGTTCCACTTAAGTTGGGTTTCCTGACACATTTTAGCCAACTGATTCTTAATAGTTCTATTCATTCTCCCTACCTTACCAGAACTCTGGGGTCTATATGCCGTATGAAGCCTCCACTTTATACCAAGCATATGAGTCAGTTGTTGTAGGCACTGATGAACAAAAGCTGGACCATTGTCCGATCCTATAGAGCAGGGTAGTCCATATCGGGGTATTATTTCTCGTAGCAGGAATCTCACAACTTCTCCTGCTTTCTCTGTACGAGTAGGACATGCTTCTACCCAGCCTGAATAGGTGCACACAATTACCAACAGGTAACGATGTCCACCCGATTTAGGCATCACTGTATAGTCAATTTGTAAATCGGACATGGGGAGTCCCCCCATAAACTGGACTCCTGGTGGCTTTACTGGTCCTTGTCTTGCATTATTTTTAGCACACGTTACACATCTTCGTACAATGGCCTGAGTCAAGTTGGACAATCTTGGTATGTAGAAATGTTTTCTGAGAGATTCTTCTGTGCTGTCTCTCCCAGAATGTGTCCCGTTGTGATAATTTTGGACAATTTCTACCGCTAGTGATGCTGGTATGACTATTCTTCCATCTTCTAGCTGATACCACTTGTTCTCCAAATATTTTCCTGGTTCAGTCTTTAACCACTCCTCTTCTTGAGCTGTATAAACTGGAGTCCATTGAGACAGTGGAGTTGGTATAAGAGCAGCTATATGCCCCACATATTCCTGTCTTCCTGATTCAGCAGCACGCTTAGCTGCACTATCTGCCATCCAATTTCCCTTGGTTACATCACCATCTCCTCTCAGATGCGCTCGACAATGTATGATACCGACTTCTTTCGGCTCCCACACTGCTTCCAATAGTTGTAGGATTTCGGCTGCGTACTTGATTTCTTTGCCTTCTGAATTCAATAGTCCTCTTTCTTTATACAAAGCTCCGTGGGCATGAGTGGTTAAAAACGCATACTTGGAGTCCGTGTAGATGTTCACTCTTAAACCTTCAGCCAATTGTAACGCTCGTGTCAGTGCTATCAATTCTGCCTTTTGTGCTGATGTTCCTTTCGCCAGTGGCCGAGCTTCTATCACCTTGTCTATTGTTGTTACTGCATATCCTGCATAGCGGATCCCTTCTTTCACATAACTACTGCCGTCGGTATAATATTGAACATCGGGGTTCTGGATGGGAAAATCACGAAGATCTGGTCTACTTGAGAATACTTCATCCATTACTTCCAAACAATCATGTTGACTTTCAGTAGGTTGTGGCAAAAGGGTAGCTGGATTTAAGGTGTTTACAGTCTCTAAATGCACTCTTGGGTTTTCACACAACATTGCTTGATACTTGGTCATACGGCTGTTACTAAACCAATGATTTCCTTTGTAATCCAACAACGTCTGTACTGCATGTGGGACTCGTACATAAAGTTCTTGACCCAGAGTGAGTTTATCGGCTTCAGCTACTAGCAGGGCGGCTGCAGCTACGGCTCTTAGACAAGGTGGAAGTCCGCTGGCCACTGCATCCAATTGCTTAGACATGTAGGCAACAGGTCTTTGCCATGATCCCAAGTACTGTGTCAATACTCCCACAGCCATTCTTCTTTGCTCATGTACATACAGGTAGAATGGTCGTGTGTGATCAGGTAGACCTAATGCTGGGGCACTCATCAAAGCCTTCTTCACATCTTCAAATGCCGTTTGCTGTTCTTGAGTCCATAAGAAGGGGTCGTGCTCTGTACCTTTGATAGCTGCATACAGAGGTTTTGCCAGTATCGCGTAGCTGGGAATCCATATCCTACAGAAGCCTGCTGCCCCCAAGAATTCTCGCACTTGTCTTCTATTCTTGGGTATCGGTATTTGGCACACAGCTTCTTTTCTCTCTGGCCCCATAATTCTTTGACCTTCAGAGATATGGAATCCCAGATATTTGACAGTTGGCAAACACAACTGAGCCTTCTTTCTAGACACCTTGTATCCTGCCTTCCAGAGAATGTGTAGTAGATCGTGCGTTGCTTGCTGACATATTTCTTTTGTAACTGCTGCTATCAACAAGTCATCTACATACTGTAACAATACACACTCTCCTGGGATGGACTCGAAATCCAGTAGATCTTGACTTAGAGCTGAACCAAATAGGGTAGGTGAATTTTTAAACCCTTGGGGCAGTCTTGTCCAGGTCATTTGGCGTTTTGAGCCCGTTACAGCGTTCTCCCATTGGAAAGCGAAAATACATTGACTTTCTGCGGCAATTCGGAGGCAAAAGAAGGCATCTTTGAGGTCTAAGACTGTAAAGTAAGTAGCCCCGCCCGGAATTAAAGCAAGCAGGTTATATGGATTGGGTACAACTGGATGTATACTAACAACCGCATCATTGACTGCTCTCAAGTCCTGCACAGGTCGATACTCATCTGTACCGGGCTTTTGAACAGGCAGCAATGGGGTGTTCCAGGGTGAAGTACAGAATTTTAGGATACCATACCGTATGAACTTATCCAGATAAGATTGGATGTTCTTCTTAGCCTTCTGCGGGATGTGATATTGTCTTAGGCTCACTGGATAAACCCCAAGTTTTAGTTCAATTTTAATAGGTGGAATATTGCGGGCCAGTCCTGGTGGGTTGTTCTCTGCCCAAACTCCTGGTATGTTGAATAAGGACTCATCACTCCTAGGGTTTTGGCTAGTCAACGCTGTATAAAGTCGCCACTCTTCTTCCTTTGGTACGGATAATGTCATAATACCTGAAGGTCCATTAAACTTTAAGGATGTTGTTCCATTTGGTAGGAACGTAATCTGCGCTTGTAATTTAGATAGCATATCACGTCCCAGCAATTGGACTGGACATTCAGGCATATAAAGGAATTGATGTTTTACTACGTGGCCTCCCAATGTACAGAGTCGACTTTTAAGAACCGGTTTTTCAGCACTTCTTCCAGTTGCTCCTATTACAGTAATAGTCCTTCCAGATGGAGGAGCAACTAGATTAGTCACCACTGAATGTTCAGCACCAGTGTCGATCATGAACGCACTCCTTTTTCCCCCTATTGATACATCGACCATAGGCTCCGCTCGACCAAGGGGGATGGAGCCCGGTCGGTATCAATAGTCCTCCATGACCGTGTCAGCCAATCCTACAAAGTCCCTGCCTTCTCTATCGCGGGACCTTTGCGCTGCTGGGAAATACCTATCTTCCCTAACACTTCCTCTGTTCCCATTGCTCCCTCTATTACCATTACTCCCTCCGGGGCCTCCTCTACCTCTCGCTCTGCCTCTAAAGTTTCCATAACCTGTCCTAGGTCTGTCTCTCTCACACTGTTCTCTTCGAGGACACTCATTTCTCCAATGCCCTTCTTCCTTACAGTATGCGCACTGATTTCTACTTAGAGGTTCCTCATTCCACTTACTATCGCCTCTATCTGGGCCCCGTCTATCTACGCCTGCGATCGCTACCGCTAGCATGTCTGCCTTTCTACGCATCTTGCGCTCTTCCTCTTTCTTACTTTCTGTTTCCCTGTTCATATACACCTTATTCGCTACCTCCATTAGTTGGGTAATAGACATACCTGCAAACCCTTCTAACTTCTGTAGCTTGCGCTTAATATCTCCGTAAGCTTGGCTGACAAAGGCGGAGTTCACCATTCGGGAATTATCTGCGTCTTCCGGATTAAAGGGGGTATACAAATGGTATGCCTCCAATAATCGGTCATAAAAGACACTGGGCGCTTCATCACTTTTCTGAATCACCTCAACTGTCTTCGACATATTAATGGCTTTCTTTCCTCCGGCTTTCATGCCAGCAATTATAGCGTCTCTATAGGCTCTGAGTTGAACCATATCAGCACCATTTACATTCCAATCGAGATCGGTGTTGGGATAATGTGTTGCGGCCCATGCTGATGGATTGGCTTGGTTTAAAGTACGGGCTTTATCCTCTAGCGCTTTAATGGCCGCTTGATTAATTCTTGTCCTTTCCTCATTGTTAAACAAAGTCATTAATAACTGCTGGCAATCAGCCCATGTCGGGTTATGTGTCTGTACTATTGAGGTGAACAGATCAGTCATAGCTTGTGGTTTCTCAGTATACGAGGAATTGTGGGTCTTCCAATTTAAGAGATCGGTTGTCGTGAACGGGACATATACGAAGACTGGGTCAGCATGTGCCATTTGGCCTGCGGCATCGATATAGGCTGACCCGGGATTCAGACGAAGAGGCATCTGATAATGTTTTAATTGTTGGGTACCGGTCAGTTGTCGGGTTTGTATGGGGCTACGTAGAGGGGCGTCAGTTAGAGGTTCCAGTCGGGGAGAAATAGGGCATGAGGATGTGGGAGCTTGGTTTTGGGAAAAGGTAGTAAATAAAACACTTCGAGCCGAGCTAGAAGAAGCTTGACCGGAAGTCTGAAGTGGCGCCAAATCAGGATATTCGGATCTAATGGGGATTGGCTCTGGTTCCGGAAGGGGAGATTTAGTACGAGAGGGGGTGGATTCTGTACTGGAGGAGGAAGCGGAAGTGGATGAGGGCAATGAGGGAAGGGTTGCAGGACTTCCTGCATTTGCGTCACTTCCTCTTAACGGAAAGTAAGGGGGTGGCAAAGGGATCTCGGACTCAGGGGGCGTGTCCAAAATGGGCCTAACACCAGTCCTAGTGGACAAACAAGTCCTAGCCACCATGAGGCGACATTGCTCCTCGTGGCATGTCTGAATCCATTTTGGCGAGTCTGTCCGTAAAGTTCAGGCCTACCTGATACAGCCACGTGTAAGCGCTGTACCAGAGTTGGATCCAAACTGCCACGTGGCGGCCATGCCGCAACCAAAGTAGGCCACTCCCTAGTACACAAAGTGACCAAACGTACAGGAGACATTTTAACCCCAAAATCACAAGTTTTGAATCCCTTTTTAAAATTCTTCACCATACAACCTAAGGGATCCGGAATCGTTGACTGCGACGCGCCCATACTTATCAATGGAACGTCGTTGACAACGAATACTATGCACGCGTACTGTTCAACAGTCACACCCGTTTCCTCTGGCAACAGCACCACGTGGTACGGTTACCAAGTGAAACGTATACAATAACACAATAAACACTCAGGGAATTCCCGTACACACACAGCTGTTACACCAGTCACTAGATAATCAATATTATGCCCTTTGGCGAAACTATACAGTCACCCACGCTATAATTCTCTATATACGAATTACCCGTCTATAACACACCCCAGTAACATCGTCTTTTACAAATAGCGGTTACAGTACGGTTAGCATAGGTCAAAGCACAATTTAAGGTCACAATACAATTATTAGTGGTTATGGTGTTAAACATGCAATAGACGACAATGATTAGTACTTATATACAGTGTCAGTAAATATACAGGGTTATGGTACCGTGCACTATAATACAGCAACACACTATTAACACTCTCGCTAGACGGCTGAGCTCGCGCTATCTAACAAGATATACACTTTACTAAACAATCTTTATCACATTTACAATTCCCAACTAAACTATTGGCCAGTACCTTGAATGGACTACCAAAAACAATCTACATACGTTTTGGTTAGCCACACTGCCCAAGCACCACATATAGCGAGCTAGAGGACCGAATTTACACAGACGCCTCTTAGTCGATTACTATCAAAAATCTAGTGGGTTCCAAATTTACACGCCTTCCCACTTAGCCAAGATAGGTTGAGAGCTAGCGAACCGAATTTACACAGACGCCGCTTAGTCTCCCGGTCCCTCCGACCTAGCGAACAAAATATACACCCTAGAACGCTAGTCTAGACAAGACACCGGTGTCCGGCTAGGGCTATTTACACCAGAGCCCCGCCTGACTAACCAAATCAAACGGTCTGACTAAAGAGCGTTCGATCGAGCGGTGCGCCTTCGCTCCTTCCCTCCGACAGAGGGGGCAGATTCCATACACAAATAACCCCTTATGGGCCTACCGCACAATCGGTATACCCCTAGTGGGTCTGCCGTCTAAAACAGCAGTTGTCTTACCTCCTCGTTCCTGAACCTGAGTTCACACTCATCGACGGGGACACCCCAGCACTTCTTACGTAGAGGCCGATGATCTCCTGGACAACAGACCAGTGGCGCCGAGACGAAGGGAGGTCCACGCAGAAGTTCAGGGGTGCAGCCGTAGAGAACGTGGGCAAAGATAGACCGTCTCACGCCTCTGCCTCTCAGCTACCGTTGAACGATGAGCTTCCCGGCCAATGCACCAAATGATACCGGAGAAACTGACGGAAGCGAAGCACAGAGAGATGGACACAGGTTTCTTCAGGAAGGAAGAGATTCTTTATTGGATCACCGATCGGGACTCAGAGGGACTAACGTCACCAAAATACCACAAGTTCTGAGCCCCGGACAATAGTGCAGGCTCCTTATATAGGCACATAACTCCTCCCATATTAAGCTCCACCCGCACATTCTCTTGACCAATCAATACAAATAAGAATTAACTTCCTGCTTGACCGCATGGCCTGTCCAGCACAATGGAGGAGGGGAATACTACATCCTGTATTCTTGCACATGCTCCGTACACTACTGATCGTATCTTGCCTCGTGCAACCAACTGATCGATACGTCAGCATATGCACGTACACATGCCACATGGTAATCTCGGCCTACTAAATTTATTTTTACCGAGATTCCACCACACTAACAATAATATTATGAGTGAAAGTACAGATTTTATGTAAAAAAAAAAAAAAAAACACAAAAAAAACGCTAACTTTGGCTAGGGTTTGTGCCCAAGTGGCTACTACAAAAGACTGGCCATACCCCATTTTGAATACCCTGGGATGTCTACTTTTTCAAATGGTATGCCATGATGGGGGTAATTTTCATTTCTGGGCTGCCATACGGTCTAAAAGGCAACCTAGGTCACTCAAACCAATCTGTCAAATTTCTATGCAGAAAATAAAATAATGGACAAGTCGTATATTTGACCCTGTAACTTTCCAAAACCCCATAAAACCTATACATGGGGGGTACTGTTTTACTCGTGAGACATTTCTGAATACAAATATGTATGTTTTATTGCAGGAAAACCGAACAGTATTCTGACATTAACAGTTAAATTGCCATGCTGAAATTGAAAAATAACAAGATTTCATAATTTTTTTAAGTTTTTTAGATTTTATTCATATAAAATGGAGTTCCATATATGAATGTTTGATATTAAATGAAAGCTCGGTTTCCCCTGAACAAAATAATATATAATAAGTGTGGGTGCACTTAGTATGAAAGAGGTAAATTATTGTTGAACAGACATGTAGTAAAATTCTGTGGTTTGTTTACATTTTTTTTGGATCACAACTTGTACATTTGGCTGCGGTCTTAAGGGGTTAAAGTGATTGTGTCACTGAAATAATATTGGGTGCCATTAAGATCTAACCAGGTAACATTAGTCAAACATCCTGAAAAGGGGAGAGGTAGATTAATACTTGTATTACTAGTAATTATCTTTCTAGGGAGGTTAGTTGCCAAACAGATATGTTGTGTCATGGTAAAATCATTTTCAAGATATATGTGCCATATGCACTTGTTAAGTTCATTTTGGAGTAAGCATGGTTCATAAATAGGGGACGAGTGTCGACATGCATATCCTTTGTCAGTGAGAACACAGTGTTTGAGGGAATAGGTCATATTATCTTTGGGGAAAATATAGTCCCCTGTGTATGTGGGTGCCCACCAGGTTAAATTCCTGGCAAAGAGATCATAAACTGGTACTGGTAATGTGTTAAATTGACCAGCTAATTTAACATCCTTTGATGATGTATGATATAGTGTAAAATAGCACGAGCATGAAAAATGTGAAACATTACCAGTTAACCATTTATTGCATTTAGTGCATTGGGGTTTTAGAAGTAACCATTCATTATCTGTGAGGTTAAGCATCCCTCCAATTCTCTCTAGTTTAGGAATCATTATTGTGTTTTCTAATGCCAATCTTTGTTGTTGCATCCATAAATACCTGATGGCACAAGTACTCCAGTTACATAGACCTGTAGTGAATTTCATAGTTGCAACAGTTAAATTAACTAAATAGTTATACATTGATTTATCTAAATCCAATCCTGTAACCTGTGATTTAACAATAGTTGGAGCCCAGTTTGCAGTAGCATGGAAACCTGTCCCTATATGCATGCTGGCCGTGTTTAACTTATTCTTGAGGGTTTCCATGTCTATACTATTTAGTATACCCATAGTGGTTCCAGCACCTCCTAACAGTGTGTCATACCATTCCCTTTTCTGCCTTTTGTTTGCTGTGTTACATAATGTTACAACAGGTGTAGTGATTTTTAATGACACATGTACAGCTTGTAAGAAGGCAGTTGTATTAACACATGTGGACGGAATAGGTGTGTGTGTTTGTCGTTGTTGACTTTTGGTTCTATGGTAGAGGATAAAGGACAGTAATAAGGTGTAAAAATATAAGGTAGTGTACAGTTCTCAATTGCAGTGTCGTTCATAACGACTAACATTTGTCCCCTTTTCCAATTAATCCAGTTGTATAATCATTATTAAAAGTAATAAGGCCTGTCTGTTTACATTGATATGCAACCTTACTAATTTTCTTATAATATATATCCCAAACCTGTTGAGGTGTTTTTTTCTTACCATCAGAACTTATATTAAATAAAGTAGCACAAATACCAGTGTAATTAGCAACCTTAAAGGACCACTATAGTGGCAGGAAGACATACTCGTTTTCCTGGCACTATAGTACCCCCTCCCGCCAGGCTCTGGGGAGAGGAAAGGGGTTAAAACTTACCTTTCTCCAGCGCCGGGTGGGGAGCTCTTCTCCTCTGTTGCTCCTCCTCTCCTCCCATTCGGCTGAATGCGCACGCGCGGCAAGAGCTGCGCGCGCATTCAGCCGGTCTCATAGGAAAGCATTTATAATGCTTTCCTATGGACGCTTGCGTGCTCTCACTGTGATTTTCACAGTGAGAATCACGCAAGCGCCTCTAGCGGCTGTCAATGAGACAGCCACTAGAGGCTTTGAGGACTGGATTAACCCATTTATAAACATAGCAGTTTCTCTGAAACTGCTATGTTTACAAAAAAATGGGTTAATCTTGCTGGACCTGGCACCCTGACCACTTCATTAAGCTGAAGTGGTCTGGGTGCCTAGAGTGGTCCTTTAATTGTGCAAATTCCTGTGATATAAGATCTAACAATTTTCAGTGAACCTTCAAAAAAACATAATGCATCAGTTTCATTAGCTGTGGACACATTCCATATGGGTAACTGGTACTTATAAGGGTTATTATTTGTCCAATTCATCCAAATGCGTTCAGTGAATGAGTGATTGCATATTACATGCTGATAGGTGGTGGAGAAAGGTTCTTGAGGGAGCGTGTGTGACGAATGCTAGATGAGGGGCAAAGGCCTAATTGGGCTGGGGGTATTGAAGAATTGTTCATCGTGTCAGAGTCTTTTCTCCAGAAACAAACAGGTTTCAAACTTCCCATTGACTTGTACTCATAATTGCATTCAAGGAACAATATCAGAGGGAGTATAACAATTCCAGAAAGCATAACGCAAAACATAATCTTGGTTTCAGGTTCGTATGATCCTCTCAATCTACGACATGGTGTGAAAGCTATGATGCTTCACTAAGAGGAAATTCTTCTGCTTCCGAGTGAGGAGTGGTGTTGTCTTCCTTGGTTCCCCTCATTGGACACAGCTTCACTCGGGATGCGTGAATCCAGATGTCATGGGAATCTGTGAGGACAGCGGTTCTGGTTACAGCAACCGCTGACGGATATACACCTTGTCACCGGGCTGGTATGGATGAGTAGGTTCCTGTGAAGGTAAGGGAAACTGCGAAGAAACATTGCCATATATACCATTCAGTTTTATCAACAATTCCTGTACATATTGTTCAGCTGTAAATCCCCAGACATTATAACAACTGGTTCCCTGGCCCAGGATGTGGGAAAAGGTCGTCTCATCAGAATCTCAAATGGAGATAATTTAGTCACCTTGTGGGGAGTCATTCTTATCTCAGCTAAAATAGCTGGAAGATATTTTGTCCAATTTACCCATGTTCCTGCAGTAGCTTTCATAAGCTTCTCCTTAATGGTCAACTACCCCTGAACTCTGTGGATGATAGGGTATGTGAAACTTCCAGGTAACTTGCAAGAATTTAGCAAGTTCCTGGGTAACCTTACTGGCAAAAGCTGGGCCATTATCAGAGTTAATCTGCAGAGGGCAGCCATACCTGGGAATAATTTCAGTATCAAGAATCTTCACTACAGTCCTAGCATCTTCTCTAGATGTCACAAAGATCTCGGGCCATCTAATAAACTGATCAACTATGACTAGTAAGTATTGCTGTTTCTTACCAATTTTGGGTACATGAGTAAAATCAATCTGTAAGTGTGTAAAAGGAGCAGCTGGATGGGGCAAATGTTGGTGCTGTGATTTGTGTGGAATATTAGGATGTGTTCTCATACATGGTTCACACGATCTTACAAAAGACTGTACATGCTGCCTGAGATTCCTAATATAAAATGAATTCATGAGGAATTGGATGGTGCTTGCTATGCTTTTGTGCCTGGGACCATGTGCGAGACTGATGAAAATAAAGCAGCTGGCTTCAGGTATGCCTATTCTCCCCTCTTTAGAGAAAAGATCATTCTGATCTTTCTCTAAACCAAAGTCGGATTGCGTTGCAAAGGCTTGGAGCTGCAAACGCAAACGGTCAGTAGGGCATGTGGGAGGTGTGAGCATAGCAGGAAACATTAAATAGTAAAGAGTCTCGGCTGCAACTTCTTTTGCCACTTTGTCAGCCAAGGCATTACCTCTGGAAATGTCATCACTACCCAGAGTGTGTGCCTTGCAGTGGATAACAGCTACTTCAGATGGGAGTAGGATAGCATCTAGGAGTGATTGGATGAGATTTGTGTGTGAAATGGCTTGTATGTACGTAGTCGGCATTGGATAGCATTCCCTTCATCCCCCATAAAAACCATAACTTACCCCTTCAAATAACGACAGACAACTTATTGGAGAAAACAGGCCACAGCATTTATTAACACAACCAAATACTGTATAACTCCTTTAACATATAACGATATAATAAATATCATAAATTAACATAAACAATTTGCATATAGTCATACAGTAACCAAAGAAACCGTCCTTGCCAATCTAACTTCCCCAAGGCTCTCACCTCCCCCCCTCGGCATAATAAAAACATCTTCCTTTTCAGGGCTCCCCACTAACTCGGTGGGGCCCAACCATAATGCTCCCCACTGGTCGACTTATAACCCAGTGGGGACACGTCCAACCTGGTACCTCCTCCAGGTTCACCATAAGAGACAGGGGGAGGATGAGACCCGGCCATTATCCCCCTTTTTCATCTAATCTACCAAACCATCCCTTATTTGGCAAGGACAAACCCCCACCTCGCTGTGACAACTCCCCGGGCCCAAAGCAGCAAAGGGAGGGTGGGCGGGAAACTTGTTGCTGGCCCGGCTCCTAAGTGGCACAGAGGTCAGTCTGATCTGTCACCACCCACTTCCTCACATCTCACACTCCCACATGTAGCATATAGCCAATCATGCATCATCCATCCCACACTCATACATGTGCCCCTGTCCGCTAAGCTGCGCACTCTCCCTGGGGCCTTTTCCATCGGCTCCTACAAAGCCTCTTTGTTTCCAAATCACACCAAAATCATGCACTACCCCCATGAACATATTGTGAGTCTGTGTAAATGTTCACTCGCTGTCCTGAGAAAAGCTGACAGGCACGTGTGAGAGCAATGAGTTCTGCAGCTTGTGCAGACGGCTGGAAAATAGTGTCAGCTTCTATGATTTTATCAGGTAGCTGTACCACGGCATAGCCTGTGAGGTATATACCGTCATTTGGTCTGGAGCAAGAGCCATCCACAAAGACAGTGGTCACATTCGGGCCACTGACTGCTGTGGAAGAGAGGTCTGCTCTGGGAGATGTGGCAATATGTTCAATATGTTCAAATTTGTTCAATGCAATTATGAGGCTCAGATGGTATAGACACAGAGTCAGATGCAGAAGTGAGAATAGCATGCAAAACAGACATAGGACCAGAATAAACAGGACTATAGACAATAGACAGATTCTGGGTATTAAAAAGAATAATCTCATAACCACTTAAGCACTGGGCTGTCTTGTGTTGTGTGGTGAGATTTTTTATAAGCTGAGTGACCTGGTGACTGGTATGGAGTATTGTAGGATGCCCTAGTGTGATAGTAGTAGCAGTCTCAACAGCCATTGCACATGCTGCCAATGCTCTGAGACACACCGGCATACACTGTACCGGAGGAACTACTTTGGAAAAGAATGATATGGGACGCATACCACCTCCGTGCTCTTGTGCACAGACCGCGGCCATGGTTTTACAGTTGTCCCGAGCATACAAATTAAATGGTTTACAATACACAGGTAGTCCTAAAGCCGGGGCTTGCACAATAGCAACTTTGAGGACTAGCATGTCTGGAGACCAGCAGACATTTTCAGGGCTGTCAGAACGTACAGCCTCCCTTAGGATTGAGTCATAATGGGAGCATTCAGGGATCCATTGGCGGCAGTAATTAATCATGCCGAGGAAGGTGAGCAACTCCTTCAGAGTAGTGGGTTTAGGAATCCTCTGAATGACCTCAATACATTTTGGACTCAATTGTCTGGTGCCTGAAGCCAGAACAAAACCTAAGTAATCAACATTTGATTTACACAATTGCATTTTGTGTTTTGCAACCTTGTGACCCACAGTTGCTAAGTTTTTGAGCAAACTGACAGTATCCACAGTGCTTGCCTCATAGCTAGGGCTACATAACAACAAATCATCAACATATTGCAAAAGGATGGAACCATGACCGGGGGTCCATGTTTTTAGAGTATGTTGGAGTACCAGCGAATAAACGGCTGGGGAGTCCACATAACCTTGGGGTAAGCGTGTCCAGGTATACTGACAGCCTTCAAAAGTAAAAGCCATAAGTAGCTGTGTCTCTTGGTCAATAGGTATAGAAAAAAATGCATTACTTAAAGGGACACTGTAGGCACTGTATCTGCTTCATTTAATTAAACTGATTATCGTGTCCAGAGTTCCCAAGTTCCATAACTTCATTCAGCATTAAACAGTTTTTCATATTTTTATGTTTCAATGCTAAATTAGAGTCCCCAGCAGCCCCTCCCCTCTGTGCTGCTTTGGTGAATGAGGAAGTCCTAGCATGAGCAGCAATGGGCAGCTATGATTGGCTGATAGTGTCAGCTGTCTGTTTTTAGCCTATCAGAGCTCCAACTCCAACGGTATGAAGGGTATGACTCCAAGGAAGTGTGTAATCTCTGCCTTGGCCACACCTCCAGAAGAGGCCGGACTGTGGGTGGCCTTGATCCCTTATTTAGTGTTAAACTGCTCTAAAATGGTTTAACATTTTATGGAGAGACAGTGCCAGGAGATTCCAGGCATCATAACCAATTCAAAGAGATGAAATGATTATAGTGAGTACAGTGTCCCTTTAAATCAATGACAGTGAAGCAAGTGGCATCATGTGGAATGGCTGTAATGAGGGATGTCACATCAGGGACAATGGGTGCAATGGGCACAATTAAACTATTCAGGGCTCTAAAGTCCTGAACTAAGCGATAACCATTACCTTTAGGAACTGGATTAATAGGTGTGTTATATGGGGAAACTATTGGCTTTAGTATTCCCTGCAACACAATCACTAGCAGCCTCTCCAACTCCAGTACCATTGTCTGTCTCACTGATAGAGGGTACCCTAGACCAATCCTAACCAGAATCTGAGTCATACCGTAATATTCCATTTATAAATAACTGTATGTCTATCTGTGTCATGTTCTGTCCTAAGCACATTCTTTTCAGATACATTAGGCATGCAGAGGGATTAGTACGGGGGTTTTGGGCACCTTGAATAATGTCCTTGAGTACTCCGGGATTAATGGGTTTCATTATTAACTGATTACCAACAGTCATGAATGGGGCAGTAAGATCAGCGTCTTCTAATTCTGGCATCTCTACATCATCATCACCTTGCTTATGTACATATGATTTTAACACCTTGTCACTTTTAAGTTTAACTCCCGTTTGTACTGTTAATTTATTTGTACCGGGAGGTGGCGGTGGATATTCTATATCAGAATCTGCAACCAATTTTCACCTCCTGCTTCCATATATTCCCTATCCCAATCTGGACCAGGACCATACCACGGCCATGACTTCCTATCTCCCAAACACAATCCTCGAATCATATTCATATGGAAATCATCATTAGCCCCACACCTGGGAAAAGGATCAGATGACTTTATAGTCTCTGTCCATCCTGCTAAATTTGACACAAAGGGGATTGTAAGAAATCCTCCTTGTGCTTATATTCTAGTAACATAATTTAGACATGACTCCCCTGGGTGGGGTAAAGGGTAAGAAATAGACTGATTACTTACCATATTTATGGCTCAGGGTAGAGACACTACCTACTTACCAATAGTGTGTCTCTACTTAACAAGCAAAATAAACACAAAGCAGACACAGGGTGACCAGAGGAACGAGAGGTTTGGGTTATTCTAGATCTATAAACCGTGTCTCCTAGAACACCTATTGTCTTAATAAACCGGAGACTCCTTTATAGTCTCAAAACCTGTATCTACCTGAGATACTACCTGAGCTACTAACCTGGGTTACCAAGAACCCTATACTACAGTAAAAACCAGAGGCCTATTTACAGTCTCAATATAATTAAAGTCCTTACACCTTTCCTATCTACTGGATACAGACTTACTGAACCAAATAGGGGTCATAGACAATCAGCGTCAATAAGACACAAAAAGGCTACTTACCCACAATGGTTTTGCTGATCCCACTTCTGGACACCAAACTGAAAGGGTTAATGCTGTTCTGGACTCAACTCCCCTCGATTCTCGATTCTCCAGTCACCACATCGATTGACGGGAGTTCTTGTTTAGCAAATAACGACACAGACACGAAAGAGTACTTAACAAGTTCTCAATGAGTATATTTTCAGGGCTAGCATTTATACACAGTTTGTCACGCAAGCAGCGAGATTTATCGTTTCCTTGTAGTTAATAGTACATACTTGTCTGACATTAAAAAAAAAAGATAAGTATTTGAATAAAGACAAGACAGGAACATCCTGAGATTAAGCAAGGTCATAGATCCTGCATAAGGGAGGCCTCTCAAAACATGTTATAGAATACATCTGCCAAGGTCAGCATAATTATTTCAAACATTATTTTAAAGCATATAAAGCAAAAAGAGTTAACTATTTCATATTCTTACAGTATAAAACTAAACTTTATAATGACGTCGGTTAGACATGAGCGAATCACTCCCAACATGCTCAGTCAGGTAGATCAGAGGGCGGCCACAATAAAGGGTCCTAGATAATGTATCTAGGGAGGCCACCAAATATAACATAATTCGGTAGAGTAGAGATCGATCCACTAAATAAAGATTCTCATAAGTCAAATTACTTGAAATGAAGACCTAAAGTATTAGCCCATATATCCCAGCCATAGTTCAATTATAAAGTAACAATGATTCCAAAACACAATGTTACAAATAGTGTATTTGATGCCCATTTGAATCATGTATCAATGTAGACCTCATGTCCCTTGATTCATAATGAATCTCATGGATAGATATTAGTGGGTGGAATGGAGGAAAAGACATCCATCAACCCAAGTACAAAACAGCCCTATGACATAGAATATATAGATGTGTCTATATATATATATATATATGTTTAATTTAAATAACATATCCTAGATCTAACAAAGTCGATTTTTCCTATATCTGGATCTATTTAATTTTCTCTAAAGGTCCTTCCTGGGTTAGTGCTGCACACTATATGACTATAATTGCAAGTACCGTATATACTCGAGTATAAGCCGACCCGAATATAAGCCGAGGCCCCTAATTTTACCCAAAAAAACTGGGAAAACTTATTGACTCGAGTATAAGACTAGGGTGGGAAATGCAGCAGCTACTGGTAAATTTCTAAATAAAATTAGATCCTAAAAAAATTATATTAATTGAATATTTATTTACAGTGTGTGTATATAATGAATGCAGTGTGTGCGTATGAGTGCAGTGTATGAGTGCAGTGCGTGTATGAATGCAGTGTGTATATATGAGTGCAGTGTGTGTATGAGTGCAGTGTGTGTGTATGAGTGCAGTGTGAGTGCAGTGTGTGTGCGTATGAGTGCAGTGTGTGTGTGTATATATTAATTGAATATTTATTTCCAGTGTGTGTATATAATGAGTGCAGTGCGTGTATGAGTGCAGTGTGTGTGTGTATGAGTGCAGTGTGTGTGTATGAGTGCAGTGTGTGTGTGAGTGCAGTGTGTGTGTGAGTGCAGTGTGTGTGAGTGCAGTGTGTGTGAGTGCAGTGTGTGTGTATAAGTGCAGTGTGTGTATGAGTGCAGTGTGTGTATGAGTGCAGTGCGTGTATGAGTGCAGTGTGCATGTATGAGTGCAGTGTGCGTGTATGAGTGCAGTGTGCGTGTGTGAGTGCAGTGTGTGTGTGTGAGTGCAGTGTGTGTGTGAGTGCAGTGTGTGTGAGTGCAGTGTGTGTGAGTGCAGTGTGTGTATATGAATGAAGTGTGAGTGTGTGTGATGCAGTGTGTGTTTGTGTATGTGTTGGTGGGGGTGGGCATTTTGATATATTATTAATTATTTTATTAATTATTTTATTTTTTATTTTTTAATATTATTATATTTTTTTATCATTATTATTTATTATTTAATGGCATTATTATTAATTTTTTTTTATTTTTTTTTTTTTTGTCCCCCCTCCCTGCTTGATACATAGCAGGGAGGGGGGCTCCTTCCCTGGTGGTCCAGTGTCATTGGCAGTTCAGTGGGGGGAGAGGGGGCTGGCAGAGCGGTCTGTGCAGCTCCCTCTGTCAGCTCCCAGTGTAAGTCTCGCGAGAGACGCGGCTCTCGCGAGACTTACACTGGGAGCTGACCGAGGTGCTGAACGGACGGCGCGGAGGAGGAGAGAGCTGACAGGAGCTGCAGGACAGGTAAGTACAGCTCTGCCAGCCCCCCTCTCCCCAGGTCTGTATTATGGCAATGCAAATTGCCATAATACAGACTCTGACTCGAGTATAAGCCGAGTTGTGTTTTTTCAGCACAAAAAATGTGCTGAAAAACTCGGCTTATACTCGAGTATATACGGTATATATATATATATATATGAAGTGTAGTTATGGTAGGAGTTACCCGGCCTATGAGTACACAGCCCCCCCCCCCCCTTCCTCTGGTATGAGACTGCCTGGTACAGAACCATCTACTTCCAGTTCAAAGGTAGTCAACACAAACTACCTAAACTCCAAACAAGCTGGTCTTGGCTTTGTACGGCCCACGTAAGTATTAATTTTACCTCTCTCTAGTATAAAAACCTTTGAAGCTCATGGGGCACTGCCACGTCAGGCCCAGCCGCAGCTTTTCCTATTACTGTTTGCGCATTTATTACAACAAAACTGTACGTTTGTTCATTCAGCTCGCGTTAGGCCACACTGTCCCTGACATTCAACATGTATTCGCCCCATGTTCAGCCTTTCACTAACTAGGGTGGCATTTGCAGTTCAGTCCGTATTCTGCCCTCATTCAGATATGGCGATTTTCACTACTAACACGAATTTGAACTATTTTAATTAGGGATTGACCAATATTGATTTTTGAGAGCCTATAGCGATACAGATAATCTGTGAATTTTCAGGCCAATAGCCGATAACTTACCGATACCAATATTCTGTAAATTCCCCCCCTTTAGTGTTTTTCTCCATTCCTGTCCTTTAGTGTCCCCTCCCCCTTAGTGGTCCTGTACCCTCCCTGGTGAACCTCATTACCTCTACTGTAGCGTGGCCGAGCGGAGCAGACCGCAGTACAGGAGCTTCAGTTTCCTGTACCCAGCCGGACTGACAGGAAGTGCTCTCTCAGTAAACACCATGTCAGTCTAACTGGGTACAGGAAACTGAAGCTCTTGTTCTGTGGTCTGCTCTGCTCTGCTTGGCCATGTTGCACTGAGTGACTGGTAGGGGGGACCGCTGAGCACTTCCTTCCTGCCAGTCAATCGGTTGTTGCGCCCTAAGGCCCGGTGAGCCCTAAGGCTTATGGAAGCGCTAAACCTGCATGCGCTGGGCCACCACCGCCTCTCACATTATCAGCAATATCGATATCAATAGTGGCCGATACCGATATTTTCCAAAATCCGGGATATTGACCAAACCTATAATCGGTCTATCCCTAATTTTAATCATGCATAGCATCATAGTAATACCTCAATTAGGTTTATGCATTCTGCTTACTGTGTTCAGCCCTTATTCTGCCATATAAATGTTATCATATGCAATTCATTTAGTCATCCTGCATTTTAATGTTTAATGCTATGCCACATATTTTGATTTTCCTGTTTGCAATTATTATTGTCGGCCCATACTGCCTTGGTTATACTTGTCAGCTTTGAGCAGACCAGCATTTGTTACTTATGTTCACGAAGCGTCTTCCAGCCTCCGTACCTATATGTATTCTATATGTCTTCCATCTGGGTATTCAGACACCTACATTCTGTAGTAATTATATGGCTAGGTGTTGCAACTGACGGTCTAAATTTATGTCAGGCCTAAGCTTGTGCCAATACATGTGGTTAGCATTTATGATACTGCCTGTTTATAATCTTATTTCACTGTCCATCACTACTTACATATATGTTATATTTACACTTCAAATCAAGACATGCCACAAACCAGGTCCGCCACTTGAGTGTCACCAATATCATACTAAATTACAATTGGTTTACTCAAATATTTTCAACATTCATTAAACCCCGTTAACCCAAAGTAGTGGATAGCTAAACGGGTTTGGTAAAAAGTGTAGCACTTATGATACTAGAGATCTTAGAAATCAGCAGCAATCACCAAATATGTGTAAAACAATCCAATATCCAGAGAAAGATGTTGCGCTAGAGTATTACTATGTGTATCTAGTAAGTATATATCTCACCAGTAAACCTTCATAAAAATCATCTGAAAAGATACATATATAGACAATATAGTGCAGACCATCTGATTTTAAAATATTCTTGTAGTGCACACTTAAATAGAAAAATGTGAATTCACACTCACATTTCCCAGAGCCTAACGAACCCTGGCTCTGGGTGGGACAAGCTTCTATGGAGATGGAAATGTTCCCACAATCTGGTTCGTCAGAGAGACCCAACTTTTTTCTGCAGCACTGTATGGGAGACACAACCAGGAGCACACCAATGGCACAGTATAAAAATATATATTTATTGTAAAACAATTAAAACTGCTTACTCAGCAAGATGTGGGCTTGTGATAAACAAGTTCCCACTAAAAGCGCTTGTTTAAAAGTAAATTGCTCCTGTCACTTCCTTGTTCCTGGTCCTGGCTCTGCCCCCTTATGACGTAACGTGTTTCACCCATGTGACCTGGGCTTCCTCAGACATCCTCTTAATGCTGCTTGCAGTCCATTTGTATACAAAGCTCCGCCCCCCTTTGTTTCTCATTGGTTTGATTCATACAGCTTGTAAGTCCATCATCTCTTGCTTACATTTGTTTGTCCTAATGGAGCTCTTCTTGTTTATAACCAGTTCCAGATCACCATATATACATCTCATCCATTAACATAATAAGTATACACACGAGGAAATAAAGAAAAACATCATTATTCTCTAGATAAATACATTGTCCTCTACCTTATATTGCAGTCACCAATCTTATTAACATTTGTCTTTCCGGCTTATATTCCTATTGGCTTTAAGGTGGTAAGGGGACCATCTACTAAGTTGTTATACTATTACCTACATGGCTGTCACATTTACTCTACATATAGATGTTGCACACCTCAGAACTAGTAAGATATTTCAATCCAGACTCCTCAGCCAAACCTTTCAGCTCATCTAGTCCATGTACACCAGGCGTAACCCAGAATACCCTAGTTCCTGCCTTGATCCATTCCACTTTTACCCCTGAGCCTTGACATAAAGTTGTTCCATTCCCTTCTTTGGCTCGGAAAACTATGCTGTATAGACTCGGGTTTCTAGCTCTGTGCTCCCCTACCTTGTGTCAGCACCCAAGCTGGAAACACAGCCAGCATGACAGGGATGTAGACCATAATAGCTCCCATCCAGAGCCTAGCTTCTGAGTTGAGTGGCCGTGCAGATTCTGAGCTCCTGATACTTACGCTGACTTTAGGGTGCTACACCCGGCAACTTGGCACAAACACTCACCACCGAGCATCATCTGAGTCCATCTCATTTCAGAACTTCTGGAAAAAAATTCATGATCGAACACTGGCTGTTGTACAGGGACAATGCAATGAAATCACAGGAAGCATGCTGCCAGAACAGCGGGGGCCTTCTCAGAGTGATCATGTTGTGCCAGCGCAACCTCTCCGTGCTGTCTTCGCTTCTGGGTCGAGAGCCCTTTGCCTCTTAGCATCATCCACATAGGAGGGAGAAACCCCGCCGACAACGGCACTCACCACCTGGATCCCCATATCCATCTGAAGGGAGAAAGGACTTGACAAGTGGAGTTACTCAATGTGGTGTGACCACTGCCTGTCCGTGAGTTGTTGTGTGTCATTCTCATGTTTTCCCCTATAATTGGGTTTATTCTTGTGTTTTACCTGCTCCCCGTTCGGGAGGCTCCAAACGAACACGTTCTGTTCACCTCCCAAATGGTTACTTCATCGATACTTCATTTAGAATGTTTACTTAGAATGTTCACACCACGCTAATGAGGTGTGAAAACCACAAACCACAAGGGAAGGCTAGGCGTGTGCTGACCCTGGGTGACGGCCCATTCGTTAAATGAACGTCATCCAGGGGGAGCATTCGTAGATTGCTTCCAACCTCGTTCGGGTCTCGAACGAGGACCTCAGCAGCGCCCCTTGGAGTGTTCACAATAATTAATTAGAACATTGGCAATTCGCAACATAAGTGTGAAACCGCAAGGGAAGTAATTTATGAGTGCTCCCCTGGGTGGCCGTCGCTGCCGCAGGGGGAGCATTCGTGTCCCAAATGAGAATGCTTCCCTTGTCTGGTTTCACCCAATGATCCCACAAACGGAGGCAGTCACCATTCGGGGGGATCCCTGAGCTTGGTGGGGACACTCTCTTGGGGACAATGGCAGTTTGGCGGGCTTTCTGGGCTTGAGCCCAGGGAATCCAAGGTGCAGAGGGTCCTGGGAAGGAGACCCCTTGGCACGGGAAGTGGAAAACCTTATATTTGGGTGCTGGGGACAAAGGGACTGGAGTTCCTGTCCCACACACAGACCTCTGGGAGGGGGGAGGGGGCATTGAGCGGCGGGAACAGGGGACAAAGGGATTGAGGTTCTGGTTCCATTGAGAGACCCCGGGAGAGGGAGGACCCGGGGAGGGAACATTGTCATTTGTGTGTGTGCCACCCCTTGCATGGGGAAAGTATAAAGTGTGGCTAATAAAGTGTTGTTGTACCCCTGGAACAGTGAGTCATCCGGTTACTGGGGAAGATGGGTTACTTACTTCTTTTATAGCGGAGGTAACCGGTCAGGTTACCAGGTGTCCCGCTACACTCAAGTCCGTGGAAACTCGACACCAGCCTCCACACAGGCCTGGGCGCTGGAGGTAAAGCCTTCCCAGGCGTTACCCAGCTGACACTCAGCTGGACTCTGCCTGCTGACCTTACTGCTTATGGGAATCAGTTGATCTTGAAAGAGGTCTGCAGCCTGCTGACAAGCATCAGTCGTCTCCCAATAACATGACTTGGTGGAAGGGGGACACTCGTCTATACATCTACTGCTTAAGTTTACATGACGACTACTCTTGATGACCAGCATTTCGATCTACTGTTTAATTACTTTTGACACATTGTCTTATATTTTGTTTTTCCCATTCATATGCCCTGGGGCGTTGCTCAGCTACTCAGATGGTCTCAATGGTACTCACTTTACCCTTAAAGCACACTCCTGTCTAGCTTAACTGTCATTAAGCATGATTACCAATCTGAAATACTAAGACCTGTCTCCCCCTTTAATTTGAAATGCCTAAACCACACATAGAGATAGGCAGGGCCGGCCTTAGGCATTTAGACGCCCTGTGCGAAAAATCTTCACAGCGCCCCCCCCCCCCCCGTCATCCATGTATGCTGTTATGTTTGTGTTGTCTGTGTATGTAATAGTACGTGTGATGACTGTGTGTGATATGTATGCTATGTGTGATATTTGTAATGGGTATATTAACAGTGTGTGATATGCGTGTATTGGTTGTATGTGACACACACACACACACAGAGTCAGACGGCCATACACACACAGGAAGACATCCACACACGCACAAGCAGGAAGACATCCACACACGCACAAGCAGACAGTCATACACACACACACACGCAGACAGTCATACACACAGACACACAGAGGCAGACAGTCATACACACAGAGGCAGACAGTCATACACACAGAGGCAGTCATACACACAGAGGCAGACAGTCATACACACAGAGGCAGTCATACACACAGAGACAGTCATACACACAGAGGCAGTCATACACACAGAGGCAGTCATACACAGTCACACACACAGAGGCAGACAGTAATACACACAGACAAACACACAGAGGCATACAGTAATACACACAGACACACAGTGGCAGACAGTCATATACAGACACACGCAGACAGTCATACACACACACACACAGACAGTCATACACACACACACACAGACAGTCATACACACACACACAGAGGCAGACAGTAATACACACAGACAAACACACAGAGGCAGACAGTTATACACACACACACACGCAGACAGTCATACACACACACACACACACACACACACACACAGACACACACAGGCAGATAGTCATACACACAGAGGCAGACAGTCATACACACAGACACACACACAGAGGCAGACAGTCATACACACAGACACACACACAGAGGCAGACAGTCATACACACAGACACACACACAGAGGCAGACAGTCATACACACAGACACACAGAGGCAGACAGTCATACACACAGACACACAGAGGCAGACAGTCACACACACACACACACAGACAGTAACACACACACACACACACAGAGGCAGACAGTCATACACATAGGCAGAGAGTCACACTCACATTGATACCGGAGAAACTGACGGAAGCCAAGCACAGAGAGATGGACACAGGTTTCTTCAGGAAGGAAGAGATTCTTTATTGGATCACCGATCGGGACTCAGAGGGACTAACGTCACCAAAATACAGCAAGTTCTGAGCCCCGGACAATAGTGCAGGCTCCTTATATAGGCACATAACTCCTCCCATATTAAGCTCCACCCGCACATTCTCTTAACCAATCAACACAAATAAGAATTAACTTCCTGTTTGACCGCATGGCTTGTCCAGCACAATGGAGGAGGGGGAATACTACATCCTGTATTCTTGCACATGCTCCGTACACTACTGATCGTATCTTGCCTCGTGCAACCAACTGATCGATACGTCAGCATATGCACGTACACATGCCACGTGGTAATCTCGGCCTACTAAATTTATTTTTACCGAGATTCCACCACATTCCCCCCTTTGATGCCTCTTGATATTTTACAATTACTTGAGGCATCACTTAACCTTGGTTTGCTTACACCGCAAGTTACTTTGAACCAGACCAGACTTATCTTATGATGTGAATCTTTTAACACTCATCTTCCTGCATTGGTTCTCCCTGATCTAGAGCCTTATACTTATAAATCGCCATTATCTGTGCAGCAGCCTTCCTCTCTGCTATATTTCCTATCAGGCTTTGCACAGACCTAACTACTAAGGGTATAAGACACGGCAGGACTAGACACAACATTAAAATTAGTAGGACTCCACCTACCACTGCCTTAAGCCCTCCAAACCACTCATACCAGCTACCAAACCAACTACTTGGATTGTACCCTTTCCATACCTGAGTAGGCACATGCGCTAGTTTAACCATATGGCTAGTAAGCTCAGCTATTGCTTGCCCTTCGTCATCTATTTGAAGACAGCAATTGCTCAGGTTAAACTTCCCACATACACCTCCCTCTACTGCCAAAAGGTAATCCAAGGCTAATCTATTTTGGTAGACTGCTGTCCTCATCCTGGTGTTATGCTTCGCTAGAAGATTGAGCGCTTGTGATGTTTCGTTAGTGATAATCTCAACCACCGCCTGTAATCTTATAATACGGTTGAGCATATAAATAGGGGTTCTGTAACCAAAGGTACCATCCTCTGCCCACGTGGCTGGCCCATAATAATCTATGATACGCTGGGGAGGCCATTCATTATCTTCCCAGGTGCCTATCTCTATGGGTCCCCTTTTCTTCCTATGATTCACATCATACACTTTAACACCTAAAGTCTCACCTGTTTCAATCGGTAACAAGAAGAAGGATGGTTTGAGCATACCCAACACACATGCCCCTTCCCAGTCCTGTGGCAACTCCGAATAGGCTTTCTTACCACAGATCCAGTACAAATTTGCTGGGGCTCTCCAGGTAGATGTGATGGATAAATCAAACCACACATCCTTTAAATTGGCGTATCTAGCAAACGGGTTTGATGGTTCTGAGACATTTGAAGCCGACCACCAAGTTGTATTCTTTGTATCATCATCATAAGCTTTTTGCCCTAGACAAGTTAATTCTCCTACAGAAGTATTATACATTATTCCTTTCCTTGCTATGCAAACATAACCTATGATGGAGGTCTTTAATCTCCACTCAGATTTACCTCTAACACTCATATGATAATCGGCTTGTGTAGATATTAATTGGTCAACTGCCTCAGAACCGGACATTACCTCCTTTGCTTCCCAAGGCCATTGGTCTCCCATGTTAGTACCTCCACACACATAGCAGTTGGTAACATTAAGACTACCGGCAATACTTTCGGCTAAATCGATGAACAGGTTTTTAGCATTATGGGGGATCTTATTATCTATACTCATCTCTTCATAAAAGGAATGGTATACTTGATGAGTTTGGGAGGATACCGTATCAGTCTCTATCCCTATAAACAATAATGTCCCAGGATCTAAACCCGTCCCGTATATTTGAAACCCAAATAAATTGCCATATTTGTCTAAGAACTTATCGGGGTTATTTATAAGTATATGGATGGGATTACATTCCATAGACTTACAATATGGGCTAGTCGGCAACTTAGTCACTATCATGTCTTTATCTACTGTCTGTCCCCAAGTCGCCCACCCCACACAAGACCAATATGGGCAAAAGTTATAGTCTTTATTTGGGCATCTAGGACTCACATATTTATTTTTACTACTGGGACAAATATATTTATCATTAGACCCATACGTCCTCTCCCATCTAAGATCCCCACATACATTCCACGGCTTTCTACCACTCGATATCGCTTTACACGCATCAAATAGTAGGACACCCGAAGAATGTACGGATTCTAACACCGTCTTATTAATTAGGGTCCCCTGAGGATCTCCATTCCTGAGAGTCAACCAAATTGTACGAGGTTGATACTCCGGACTGAAGCACTTAGGTTCTCCTACTCCTAAATGGCACACACTATAGTCTATATTTAAGTATCTACATCTCGATACATCTCCTTTACACTCGTATTGTGAATGCCAAATTAGGGTTTGGGAAATATGGTTACCTGTTCTCGTAGTCTTAATGCATACCTCACAGCTAGGAGTGTCGGTACCTCTACCTTCCTGAATATAAAAACACATATAAATAAACACTATCACTTTAAACACTTTATTGAAATTGAATGTATGGTTTTAAAGTTACAGTGTGTGTGTAAAAACTGTATTTTTATTGTATGTAATAATTGGTTTAACTGTTTATCTGAGGGGAGGGAACCTGTGGGCTGTACTATGCTGTTATTGGTTAATTTAATCCTCCCCCTGGGAGTGTCCTGTGTGTACCTTATCCTAATAAAAAGCAGGCTGGGTGTTCCAGTCCTCAGACCTCTTCTGACCCTCAATACGTAGCCTTGTCTCGTTATTGGAGGGAACTGCTATATCACACTGGGGATTGCTATGCTCTGCATATTCCCCTGAGCTCTTAATCACTTAGCTCTTTTAAGAGCTTGTTCCGGATACGCTCTCCAGGAGGAGAGATCTTCCCCACACGGTCCTGAATGCTGAAGGTTCATTCCAGGGTGGAAGGAAGACGGCGCGGCTCCAGTTAAGCTACGGCGGTTGTGGAGCCTGCGGTGGTTGTGGTGTCGTCTGCAGTGCTTGGAGTCCTCTGAGAGCGCTAGGAGCATCCATCAACGGAGGGTACTCGGTCGTAGTACACGGAGCTCCGTTACAGTGGTGGCAGCGGTGGGATGGCGTCCTAGTGCGAGGAGAAGCAGCTCAGAGACACTGGTAAGTTTGGAGTTACAATTGAGGGCAACGCTAGCCATTGGGCAGCGCCCCTGGCTACAACAGGATGGAATCAGCTGGTTTGCGGACAGCGTTCCATGATGAGGAGGAGAAGGAGGCCGCAGATTACAGGGATGCAGCCAGAAGGGAACTCTGGTATGATGCCCTGGAAGATGCCCAGTGGCGGCGAGGTGAGGGCCTCCCCAGTGATGAGCAGCGGCTACAGAAGCGTGTGGCAATGCGAATATGTCTATTGGGGGAGCAGCCCCTAGATGAGTGGGTGGCAAGACTGGAGACCCTGGTATGGCGAGAGATCGGGCTAGACAACGCATACCAGGCCCTCTGGTGGCATACCATTCGACTTACTCCCTGGACGGCCGAGCACGACCTACCGGAGGGGGATGATTATGATGGTCCTGGTCTACTTCAGGATGCCATGGAGGAGGATCTTGATTTCGGCAGCACGGAGGAGTCTAGGTTTTGGGACATCTACGACTACCAGATGGGCATGTATGTCTGGGCTGACGAACGCGAGGTGAGAGAAGACATGACCCACCTGGTAACAAGGGAGTGGGAGCTGGAGCAAGACTACCTACACCTGCTCAGCTCCGTGCAGCCCCAACCTACCCGACAAGCAGAACCAGGTCTAGAGCCCTTCAGCTGGAAGGATATCGTAGAGGTTTACTGGGAAGATCCCCAACCCCAGAGTGAGTGTCAGGGAGCCGAAGGTGCCGTCCTTCCCCCCCAGCAGCAGTGTGTCCTACAGAGTGCAGAGACAGTTGGTCCCTCTCTACAGCAACAGGACAATGGTAAGGGAGTGGAGACAGGCGGTCTCCCTCTCCAGCGGCAGTGTGTACCCCAGGGGGCCGAAGGTGCCGACCTTCCCCCCCAGCAGCAGTGTGTCCTACAGAGAGCAGAGACAGTTGGTCCCTCTCTACAGCAACAGGACAATGTTACGGGAGTGGAGACAGGCGGTCTCCCTCTCCAGCGGCAGCCTGTGTTTCCGGGAAAGGAGCACAGCACCCCCTCTCCCCAGCGGCAGCTTACCCTAACAAGGGGAGACACCAATCCCCCAGACGGCGCAGATGGGACCGTGGTCTCTGTGCCTGACCTACAGGGATGCTGGACAGCCTTTCCAGATCCCCAACTACCCTCACCGGGACACCCAGAGGAGGGGGTAAGTACAAATTCCCCTCCCCAGGTAACTCCTAGCGTGGCACCAGAGTTAACAGAGGCAATGTTAACCCCTACTGACGTCCATGTTCCCTTGGCTACTGAGCCGGACTATGTCCCAAGCATCCCAGCAGACGAGCTGGCAGCTGGGCAGAGTGCAGTCGGCCTCTGCCCTACCTTTGTCCCTGGTCCAGAGCCGGATGTCCCGCAGGCTACCCCAGCCGAAGAGCTGGCAGCTGGGCAGAGTGCAGTCGGCCTCTGCCCTACCTTTGTCCCTGGTCCAGAGCCTGATGTCCTGCAGGCTACCCCAGCAGAAGAGCTGGCAGCTGGGCAGAGTGCAGTCGGCCTCTGCCCTACCTTTTTCCCTGGTCCAGAGCCTGATGTCCTGCAGGCTACCCCAGCAGAAGAGCTGGCAGCTGGGCAGAGTGCAGTCGGCCTCTGCCCTACCTTTGTCCCTGGTCCAGAGCCTGATGTCCTGCAGGCTACCCCAGCAGAAGAGCTGGAAACTGGGCAGAGTGCAGTTGGCCTCTGCCCTTCAAGTACCCTCGGCATGTGGCCTCATTACCACAGCCAAATACCCAGGTGCAGTGACTGTGTGTTGTGGGTGGGCTGTTCCTGTACTTTGATGTTGTGGGGGGGCTACTCGGACATCTGTTTATTGTGGGTTGGTGGATCGACTAACGGAGGCACTGACCGACAGAAGGTCAGGTGCCTGGTTAGTCTTCCCCCCAAAGGGGAGATGTGTTACAAATCGCTATTTGTAACTGGCCCTTTAAATGAGAAATTGCCCTGCTTCCCTGGATTGTGGAGAAGCATGTTTGCCAGCCTCCTGCCTCATGACTATGGTCCCTGGAAGATTGTGCCCCTGAAAACTTATTAACATTTATTGGGTGTGTATGGCCCTTTAAGAACCGTCTGGGGACATATTGTGACTTTGCTGAACAATGCCCCTTTAAGACTATGTCCCCAGACCGGTAAAATAACTTGTTCCTGGCTTTCCCCCACATGGTTCAGTAAAAAGGGCTTACTGAACCAAGTACCACACAGGCAGACCACCCAGAAGTTAAAGTGTGCAGGCAATTTACCTCCCAGGCTGTGAGGTTACTGCCGGTCAATTGCACGTGGCGGCGGCCATCTTGGTTTCCTCGAATGCGGTCAGCGGTGTATGCTAAAGATTCTGTGGAACTGAAATCGGCTACACATTTTGCCGAACACCGCTGACCCTTACCTTCTCCCATACGGAACTTGCAGCTCCAGAGACTAAGTCCCGTTCGAAATGGGACTTAGTCGTTTTTTCGCATGAAATTGACCGACCGCACAGCCCAAATCTATGGAACTGTTTTGGGCAGGAAATTGTGCTTGCGGTCGGTCATAAAGGACTTCCAGCTAACTTTTGATCCACTGGAGGGATTTGGCTGATTTTTGGAAGGGTTTATGTTTGATGTATGCTGAGTCTGAATATGCAACTTTTATTGAAATTGAATGTATGGTTTTAAAGTTACAGTGTGTGTGTAAAAACTGTATTTTTATTGTATGTAATAATTGGTTTAACTGTTTATCTGAGGGGAGGGAACCTGTGGGCTGTACTATGCTGTTATTGGTTAATTTAATCCTCCCCCTGGGAGTGTCCTGTGTGTACCTTATCCTAATAAAAAGCAGGCTGGGTGTTCCAGTCCTCAGACCTCTTCTGACCCTCAATACGTAGCCTTGTCTCGTTATTGGAGGGAACTGCTATATCACACTGGGGATTGCTATGCTCTGCATATTCCCCTGAGCTCTTAATCACTTAGCTCTTTTAAGAGCTTGTTCCGGATACGCTCTCCAGGAGGAGAGATCTTCCCCACACGGTCCTGAATGCTGAAGGTTCATTCCAGGGTGGAAGGAAGACGGCGCGGCTCCAGTTAAGCTACGGCGGTTGTGGAGCCTGCGGTGGTTGTGGTGTCGTCTGCAGTGCTTGGAGTCCTCTGAGAGCGCTAGGAGCATCCATCAACGGAGGGTACTCGGTTGGAGTACACGGAGCTCCGTTACACAGGGATTCTCTGGATCTGCTGTAACTTGCCAAGAATCGACTGCTGCTGGTTTAACCCTGGAGTGATGTATCCACGGAGTCACTTCGGCTACTTTTATCGCTGTAGGGGTAGACAAAAGAACAACATAAGGACCTCTCCACTTGGGCCCTAACGGTACATTATTCCACTCTTTAATCCACACTTGATCTCCTGGATGATAACTATGAACAGGGGGATAAATATTCACAGGTGATCTATCTTGTACCCATTTCTGTACCTCCTCCATAGTCTTACCCAACTCTACAACCTGCTGCCGGGTAATTCCTTCTCCCAACTGACTCAAATCCCCCCTTAAGTTACCAAGTACGGGAGGTGGTCGCCCATACATAATTTCAAAAGGAGAGAGGCCCATCCTTCTGGTAGGGGTACTGCGGATTCGCAATAGAGCTATGGGTAAGAGAACGTTCCACTTAAGTTGGGTTTCCTGACACATTTTAGCCAACTGGTTCTTAATAGTTCTATTCATTCTCTCTACCTTACCAGAACTCTGGGGTCTATATGCAGTATGAAGCCTCCACTTTATACCTAGCATATGAGTCAGTTGTTGTAGGCACTGATGAACAAAAGCTGGACCATTGTCCGATCCTATAGAACAGGGTAGTCCATATCGGGGTATTATTTCTCGTAGCAGGAATCTTACAACTTCTCCTGCTTTCTCTGTACGAGTAGGACATGCTTCTACCCAGCCTGAATAGGTGCACACAATTACCAGCAGGTAACGATGTCCACCCGATTTAGGCATCACTGTAAAGTCTATTTGTAGATCGGACATGGGGAGTCCCCCCATAAACTGGACTCCTGGTGGCTTTACTGGTCCTTGTCTTGCATTATTTTTAGCACACGTTACACATCTTCGTACAATGGCCTGAGTCAAGTTGGACAATCTTGGTATGTAGAAATGTTTTCTGAGAGATTCTTCAGTACTGTCTCTCCCAGAATGTGTCCCGTTATGATAATTTTGGACAATTTCTACCGCTAGTGATGCTGGTATGACTATTCTTCCATCTTCTAGCTGATACCACTTGTTCTCCAAATACTTTCCTGGTTCAGTCTTTAACCACTCCTCTTCTTGAGCTGTATAAACTGGAGTCCATTGGGACAGTGGAGTTGGTATAAGAGCAGCTATATGCCCCACATACTCCTGTCTTCCTGATTCAGCAGCACGCTTAGCTGCACTATCTGCCATCCGATTTCCCTTGGTTACATCACCATCTCCTCTCAGATGCGCTCGACAATGTATGATACCGACTTCTTTCGGCTCCCACACTGCTTCCAATAGTTGTAGGATTTCGGCTGCGTATTTGATTTCTTTGCCTTCTGAATTCAGTAGTCCTCTTTCTTTATACAAAGCTCCGTGGGCATGAGTGGTTAAAAACGCATATTTGGAGTCCGTGTAGATGTTTACTCTTAAACCTTCAGCCAATTGTAACGCTCGTGTCAGTGCTATTAATTCTGCCTTTTGTGCTGATGTTCCTTTCGCCAGTGGCCGAGCTTCTATCACCTTGTCTATTGTTGTTACTGCATATCCTGCATAGCGGATCCCTTCTTTCACATAACTACTGCCGTCGGTGTAATATTGAACATCGGGGTTCTGGATGGGAAAATCACGAAGATCTGGTCTACTTGAGAATACTTCATCCATTACTTCCAAACAATCATGTTGACTTTCAGTAGGTTGTGGCAAAAGGGTAGCTGGATTTAAGGTGTTTACAGTCTCTAAATGCACTCTTGGGTTTTCACACAACATTGCTTGATACTTGGTCATATGGCTGTTACTAAACCAATGATTTCCTTTGTAATCCAACAACGTCTGTACTGCATGTGGGACTCGTACATAAAGTTCTTGACCCAGAGTGAGTTTATCGGCTTCAGCTACTAGCAGGGCGGCTGCAGCTACGGCTCTTAGACAAGGTGGAAGTCCGCTGGCCACTGCATCCAATTGCTTAGACATGTAGGCAACAGGTCTTTGCCATGATCCCAAGTACTGTGTCAATACTCCCACAGCCATTCTTCTTTGCTCGTGTACGTATAAGTAGAATGGTCGTGTGTGATCAGGTAGACCTAATGCTGGGGCACTCATCAAAGCCTTCTTCACATCTTCAAATGCCGTTTGCTGTTCTTGGGTCCATAAGAAGGGGTCGTGCTCTGTACCTTTGATAGCTGCGTACAGAGGTTTTGCCAGTATCGCATAGCTGGGAATCCATATCCTACAGAAGCCTGCTGCCCCCAAGAATTCTCGCACTTGTCTTCTATTCTTGGGTATTGGTATTTGGCAGACAGCTTCTTTTCTCTCTGGCCCCATAATTCTTTGACCTTCAGAGATATGGAATCCCAGATATTTGACAGTTGGCAAACACAACTGAGCCTTCTTTCTAGACACCTTGTATCCTGCCTTCCAGAGAATGTGTAGTAGATCGTGCGTTGCTTGCTGACAGATTTCTTTTGTAACTGCTGCTATCAACAAGTCATCTACATATTGTAACAATACACACTCTCCTGGGATGGACTCGAAATCCAGTAGATCTTGACTTAGGGCTGAACCAAATAGGGTAGGTGAATTTTTAAACCCTTGGGGCAGTCTTGTCCAAGTCATCTGGCGTTTTGAGCCCGTTACAGCGTTCTCCCATTGGAAAGCGAAAATACATTGACTTTCTGCGGCAATTCGGAGGCAAAAGAAGGCATCTTTGAGGTCTAAGACTGTAAAGTAGGTAGCCCCGCCCGGAATTAAAGCAAGCAGGTTATATGGATTGGGTACAACTGGATGTATACTAACAACCGCATCATTGACTGCTCTCAAGTCCTGCACAGGTCGATACTCATCTGTACCGGGCTTTTGAACAGGCAGCAATGGGGTGTTCCAGGGGGAAGTACAGAATTTTAGGATACCATACCGTATGAACTTATCCAGATAGGATTGGATGTTCTTCTTAGCCTTCTGCGGGATGTGGTATTGTCTTAGGCTCACTGGATAAACCCCAAGTTTTAGTTCAATTTTTATAGGTGGAATATTGCGGGCCAGTCCTGGTGGGTTGTTCTCTGCCCAAACTCCTGGTATGTTAAATAATGTCTCATCACTCCTAGGGTTTTGGCTAGTCAACGCTGTATAAAGTCGCCACTCTTCTTCCTTTGGTACGGATAATGCCATGATACCTGAAGGTCCATTAAACTTTAAAGATGTTGTTCCATTTGGTAGGAACGTAATCTGCGCTTGTAATTTTGATAGCATATCACGTCCCAACAATTGGACTGGACATTCAGGCATATAAAGGAATTGATGTTTTACTACGTGGCCTCCCAATGTACAGAGTCGACTTTTAAGAACCGGTTTTTCAGCACTTCTTCCAGTTGCTCCTATCACAGTAATAGTCCTTCCAGATGGAGGAGCAACTAGATTAGTCACCACTGAATGTTCAGCACCAGTGTCGATCATGAACGCACTCCTTTTCCCCCCTATTGATACATCGACCATAGGCTCCGCTCGACCAAGGGGGATGGAGCCCGGTCGGTATCAATAGTCCTCCATGACCGTGTCAGCCAATCCTACAAAGTCCCTACCTTCTCTATCGCGGGACCTTTGCGCTGCTGGAATATACCTGTCTTCCCTAACACTTCCTCTGTTCCCATTACTCCCTCTATAACCATTACTCCCTACGGGGCCTCCTCTACCTCTCGCTCTGCCTCTAAAGTTTCCGTAGCCTGCCCTGGGTAGGTCTCTCTCGTATTGCTCTCTTTGCGGACATTCGTTCCTCCAATGCCCTTCTTCCTTGCAATACGCGCATTGATTCCTACTCAAGGGCTCCCTACTCCATCTACTATCGCCTCTATCTGGGCCCCGTCTATCTACGCCTGCGATCGCTACCGCTAGCATATCAGCCTTTTTACGCATCTTGCGCTCTTCCTCTTTCTTGCTTTCTGTTTCCCTATTCATATAAACCTTATTCGCTACCTCCATTAGTTGGGTGATTGACATACCTGCAAACCCTTCTAACTTTTGTAGCTTGCGCTTAATATCTCCGTAAGCTTGGCTGACAAAGGCGGAGTTCACCATTCGGGAATTATCTGCGTCTTCCAGATTAAAGGGGGTATACAAGCGGTATGCCTCCAATAATCGGTCATAAAAGACACTGGGCGCTTCATCGCTTTTCTGAATCACCTCAACTGTCTTCGACATGTTAATAGCTTTCTTTCCTCCGGCTTTCATGCCAGCAATTATAGCGTCTCTATAGGCTCTGAGTTGAACCATATCAGCACCATTTACATTCCAATCGGGATCGGTGTTGGGATAATGTGTTGCGGCCCATGCTGATGGATTGGCTTGGTTTAAAGTACGGGCTTTATCCTCTAGTGCTTTAATGGCCGCTTGATTTATTCTTGTCCTTTCCTCATTGTTAAATAAAGTCATTAATAACTGCTGGCAATCAGCCCATGTCGGGTTATGTGTCTGTACTATTGAGGTGAACAGATCAGTCATAGCTTGTGGTTTCTCAGTATACGAGGAATTGTGGGTCTTCCAGTTTAAAAGATCGGTTGTCGTGAATGGGACATATACAAAGACTGGGTCAGCATGTGCCATTTGGCCTGCGGCATCGATATAGGCTGGCCCAGGATTCAGACGAAGAGGCATCTGATAGTGCACACACACACCAAACAGGAGTGATTACCTTAAATCGAACAGATAGGTATCTCCTCCTTTATATACAACAATAAGTTTCTCTATTGGAAAATCCCTATACAAAAAATATAAACACAGAGAAGAACATAGTGCAACCTGTATATTATATATAGAACAAAGGGAAATTCTGAGATGAAATCACTCACACTTTTTTGAGCCGTTTAGAAGTAGGCTCAGGACTTATGCAACTTTCATGTCACTTAAATGGGACATGTGCATTTCCTTGAATCCTCAGGCCAGTTCCCCTTAGGTCTCAATGATCATCTAGTTTGGAGTCAGGAGTCAGGAGCAAGAACTGGCATATCCTACAACATGAAGAAGACATTAAACAATATATAGGGAACAAGCCAAAATTTATATTCAGGGGTGCGAGAAACCTTAAACAAATGGTTACATCTAGTTTTATTAAAACAGAAGTACCGAGAAACTTTCTGAGTGACTGGACACAAGAACAGAAAGGGTTTTTCCACTGTGGATCTTGCAGAGCTTGCTGCAACACCCAAAGACGTAATAATAAGAAAGTGGAAAAATTCCATTCTGCAGTCACTAAAAAAGAGTATCGGATTAAAACTTTAATTACCTGTCACTCCACCTATGTAATTTATCTCCTACAATGTAGTTGTGGATACCAGTATGTGGGGAAGACGTCCCGCCAACTTAAGATAAGGATTAGCGAACATCTTAGAAATATTCAGAAAGGGTTTCCGAACCATAGTGTATCTAGACACTTCTCACAACATCATAACTCGGATCCCAAGTTCCTAAGTTTTTTCGCTATTGAAAAAGTAGTAGGGCACTGGAGAGGTGGGGACATATCCAAAGCCCTTAGTTTAAAGGAATCAAAATGGATTTTTGAATTGCGTTCCCTGGCTCCAAAAGGTCTAAATATCGATTTTGAGATCAACAAGCTGCTATAACTGACGTCATCTAATATTTTTAATATTTTTAATATTTTTTATATATGATTCTTATCTTTATGGCCCTTTTTACTTTTTTATTATGTTTTATAGTTTTTATCTATTTATTGGAGACAATCTGATTTTCTGTTCTGTCTAGTTGGGGATCAAGAATTTGCTGGACAGCTGTTTTTATATATATATATAGGATTGTAGCTGCCCTTGCACAGCGATTTTGCATTGGGTTTATGTACTATTTTGGAGTTTATACTGGAGTTTCCCTATTATCTTCATTAATGAGTATCATTAGGGATATAGCTATTTATGTTTAATTATGTAACTAATATATGTCTTTTATTTTGCCTTTTCTTTGTATGCAATACTTGCCATTTGCAATGCATATATTTGCATGAGGACTGTTTGCCCACTCCTAAGATGGCTACCTTATCCTCAATTTAAGAATGGACATGACCATGCCCTTAGAGGAAGAAAGAGAGCTCCTTTCGCTATTGAATTGTGAAACCGGAAGTGACACGGACGGTTTCAGCTGTTATACACGTCACCGGAAGTGACGCGACGGACGGACTCCATCTTTGGACACGTGACCGGAAGTGGGGCAACGAAATACCGATATGACTCCCAATACCTCCCTTTTCGTAGTCACACATGATTTTACTATATCATGGATGTTGATTACGATGGGAGATGGCTTTTACTATGAATACTGTACCTTATTGCTATTTATGCATTATTGTATTTGATTTTGTGTGTTCCTCCGAACCGGATGTGCAGCCATATTGGAGGTGGCAGACCACATCCGGTCCGGACCATATATGGGTAATTACTTGTACATATGTTTTTGATTTAACAATTAAGCATGTAATATTACCCCCTATATAAACTGTGATACATCCATTGTGATTTGGAAGAGCACCTGAGGAAGACCACAAACAGTTGGTTGAAACGCGTTGTGTTGCAATACTGCTTTTTATTATTTATCTTTTTAACAATTTTGTTAAAATAAAACTACTTATCCTGATACTCCTGGCTCCTGGTTCCTGGCTCCTGACTCCTGACTCCAAACTAGATGATCATTGAGACCTAAGGGGAACTGGCCTGAGGATTCAAGGAAATGCACATGTCCCATTTAAGTGACATGAAAGTTGCATAAGTCCTGAGCCTACTTCTAAACGGCTCAAAAAAGTGTGAGTGATTTCATCTCAGAATTTCCCTTTGTTCTATATATAATATACAGGTTGCACTATGTTCTTCTCTGTGTTTATATTTTTTGTATAGGGATTTTCCAATAGAGAAACTTATTGTTGTATATAAAGGAGGAGATACCTATCTGTTCGATTTAAGGTAATCACTCCTGTTTGGTGTGTGTGTGCGCTTTTACCTCTTTTTTTTTTTTTTTTTTTTTTGTGCATGTTTCTTTAAGTATATATAGTGGTGATATACTTGGTTTTGGCTGCACCATCCACCTATTTGACCCTTGAGCGCCACATCTATACTGTTTTCTGTTACTTAGGCATCTGATAGTGTCTTAATTGTTGGGCACCGGTCAACTGTCGGGTCTGTATGGGGCTACGTGGAGGGGCGTCAGTCATAGGTTCCAGTCGGGGAGAAATAGGGTATGGGGATGTGGGAGCTTGGTTTTGGGAAAAGGTTGTAAATAGAACACTTCGAGTCGAGCTAGATGAAGCTTGACCGGAAGTCTGAAGTGGCGCCAAATCAGGATATTCGTTTTTAATGGGGGTTGGTTCTGATTCCGGAAGGGGAGATTTAGTACGAGGGGGGGTGGATCCTGTGCTGGAGGAGGAAGCGGAAGTGGATGGGGGTAGTGAGGGGAGGGTTGCAGGGCTTCCTGCGTTTGCGTCACTTCCTCTTAACGGAAAGTAAGGGGGCGGCAAAGGGATCTCGGACTCAGGGGGCGTGTCCAAAATGGGCCTAACACCAGTCCTAGTGGACGAACAAGTCCTAGCTACCATGAGGCGACACTGCTCCTCGTGGCATGTCCGGAGCCATTTTGGCGAGTCATTTACGGCCTGTCTCCAACAATCAACATAAGGAAACTGGCCGTAAAGTTCAGGCCTACCCGATACAGCCACGTGTAAGCGCTGTACCAGAGTTGGATCCAAACTGCCACGTGGCGGCCATGCCGCAACCAAAGTAGGCCACTCCCTAGTACACAAAGTGACCAAACGTACAGGAGACATTTTAACCCCAAAATCACAAGTTTTAAATCCCTTTTTAAAATTCTTCACCATACAACCTAAGGGATCCGGAATCGTTGACTGCGACGCACCCATACTTAACAATGGAACGTCGTCGACAACGAATACTATACACGCGTACTATTCAACAGTCACACCCGTTTCCTCTGGCAACAGCACCACGTGGTACGGTTACCAAGTGAAACGTACACAATAACAATAAACACTCAGGGAATTCCCGTACACACACAGCTGTTACACCAGTCACTATATAATCAATATTATGCCCTTTGGCGTAACTATACAGTCACCCACGCTATAATTCTCTATATACGAATTACCCGTCTATAACACACCCCAGTAACATCGTCTTTTACAAATAGCGGTTACAGTACGGTTAGCATAGGTCAAAGCACAAGTTAAGGTCACAATACAATTATTAGTGGTTATGGTGTTAAACATGCAATGGACGACAATGATTAGTACTTATATACAGTGTCAGTAAATATACAGGGTTATGGTACCGTGCACTATAATAAAGCAACACACTATTAACACTCTCGCTAGACGGCTGAGCTCGCGCTATCTAACAAGATATACACTTTACTAAACAATCGTTAACACATTTACAATTCCCAACTAAACTATTGGCCAGTACCTTGATGGACTACCTAAAACTATATACACCCGTTTTGGTTAGCCACACTGCCCAATCACCACATATAGCGAGCTAGAGAACCGAATTTACACAGGCGCCTCTTAGTCGCACTATCAAAAGTCTAGTGGGTTCCAAATTTACACGCCTTCCCACTTAGCCCAGATAGGTTGAGAGCTAGCGAACCGAATTTACACAGGCGCCGCTTAGTCTCCCGGTCCCTCCGACCTAGCGAACGTAATATACACCCTAGAACGCTAGTCTAGACAAGACACCGGTGTCCGGCTAGGGCTATTTACACCAGGACCCCGCCTGACTAACAAAATCAAACGGTCTGACTAAAGAGCGTTCGATCGAGCGGTGCGCCTTCGCTCCTTCCCTCCGACAGAGGGGGCAGATACACAGATTCAAAACCCCTTTGGGCCTACCGCACAATCGGTATACCCCTAGTGGGTCCTGCCGTCTAAAACAGCAGTTGTCTTACCTCCTCGTTCCTGAACCTGAGTTCACACTCATCGACGGGGACACCCCAGCACTTCTCACGTAGAGGCCGATGATCTCCTGGACAACAGACCAGTGGCGCCGAGACGAAGGGAGGTCCACACAGAAGTTCAGGAGTGCAGCCGTAGAGAACGTGGGCAAAGATAGACCGTCTCACGCCTCTGCCTCTCAGCTACCGTTGAACGATGAGCTTCCCGGCCAATGCACCAAATGATACCGGAGAAACTGACGGAAGCCAAGCACAGAGAGATGGACACAGGTTTCTTCAGGAAGGAAGAGATTCTTTATTGGATCACCGATCGGGACTCAGAGGGACTAACGTCACCAAAATACAGCAAGTTCTGAGCCCCGGACAATAGTGCAGGCTCCTTATATAGGCACATAACTCCTCCCATATTAAGCTCCACCCGCACATTCTCTTAACCAATCAACACAAATAAGAATTAACTTCCTGTTTGACCGCATGGCTTGTCCAGCACAATGGAGGAGGGGGAATACTACATCCTGTATTCTTGCACATGCTCCGTACACTACTGATCGTATCTTGCCTCGTGCAACCAACTGATCGATACGTCAGCATATGCACGTACACATGCCACGTGGTAATCTCGGCCTACTAAATTTATTTTTACCGAGATTCCACCACAACATGACAATCACACAGTTACCTGTGGAGTTAATTGTGGAGGCAGTGCAGCTCCTGGTGACCTGTGGGGAAGCAGGGACTCCTTCCTGCTTCCCCTGCAGCAGTTTTCCGGCGCTTTTAGCTCCGCCCCCGCCGCACGGTAAGCTCCGCCCCCGCTGCAAATGTAAAAAAAAAATAAAAAAATTTTTTTTTCTTTTTTTAAATCGGCTGTGCGGCCGCACGGCGCCCCCTGCTCCATGGCGCCCTGTGCGGCCGCACAGCTCGCACACCCCTAAGGCCAGCCCTGGAGATAGGTTCACTAAGCTTGATATATCCTGTTTCGCAGTTACCAAAAATGAAGCTGACATATTTAGGAGTTTAATCTGTTGTATGTTCATACATATTCCAGTGTCTCGATAGTTTTTTTTTTCATTTTGAATGTTTATACCATAATCTTGTTCTAGATAGGTCTAATATGCATATTCCTAATCCTTTAAGAAATATGCATGTTCCTCTCACTACACTATTGTATGTAAGCTATGTATCAAGACTATCTAGTCACTTGCTATTGAGGCATGACAAGTGTGTATGTACTAATCTGCACTACAAAAATAAAGAATTATAAAAATATAAAAATTAAAAAAAATTATAAAATAAATAAAATATTGTTTTAATAAATAAATTATATATACATATGTAATTTCATTCTAACTGTAATTTGATATTAATATATATATGTAACTAAAAACACTTAAATTGAAATTCTATCTATACATCTATTAATATATAAATAAATAAAAATAATTCCAAATATATAATAATTACATATGTATACATATATATATATATGATCTTTTAACACATTTTTTTTATTTTTTTATTCTTTATTTTTGTTGTGCATGGTATAACAATAGGCTTGTTCAGCCACAATAGCAGTCACAAGGAGTAATGTAACGAACAGTTGAAACATAACGTGGCATATGAGTATACAGCACATTTTTAGTTTTGTAAGAGAAAATAACAAGCTATTCCGATAGCGATGCCTATCTGGGTAGGCTGTTATATGAGAGATGTTAAACTATGCATTAGCTTAGGTACGCATTATGTAGTTAAATTGCGAGGTCGTAGCAGAGGTTATAGCCTAAGGTAACAGTATTATGCATGCTAACAAAATTAGTCTCAGGCTTAAAAAAAAAAAAAATAACTATTAAAACTATGCTGGTAACCATCCTGACTTGGTGAGAGGCTACTATACAATGCTTGTTCCAAGGGTAAGTAAGTCCATCGGCTAGGAGTTTAAGCTAAAAAGTGTCATGTAGTATGTATCATCACGTTTTATGTAGATAGGAGCATACATTGTGAATTGGGGTGCTCTTGCAACTGTCCTTGGGGAGAGAAAGTCTCTGTTCCGTAGACAGGGTCGTGGGCTGTAGGCCCCACGGTGTGTCAGTCCCGGTTGTATCAACCTATACCCATTCTGGATGCCCTGATTGCGTTCCCGGGTAGGTGATCTTTCTCCTGAGCTGTTGCCCGTTGCAGCATCCACGGCGTCTCCGACCCGGGCTGCCGAGAAGGGCTTTGGCTGGCTGGGGGCAAGGTAGGAGACTTGGCACCCTGGTCCTTTAGGTCCATCTTGTTGGGGCTAGTGATTCTGCATGTCGGCTTTAGTCGGTTATGTCCCTTTTGTTGCTTCTGCCCTGCTGCCTGCCGTCTGATTCTCCGCCGCCCGGTCGTTGCTACGCGTGGGTATCGCGTGCGCGGGCGATTTTGTGGGTAGTGAGGGCTTCTTTTATCGATTTTGCCCTGTGTCTGCGCTCCCAGTGATCGGGCGTCACGGTTGTGCGTCAAGCCTTGTAGTGCGCCGCCTGGCGTGGTCACTGTTATGGGGGTCTGCAAGAGGGCCTCCAACTTTTCCCACAGTGCCCCAAATAGGCAGCTGTAGTGGAGCTCAGCTTCCCTCCAGACTTCGTGTTGGGCTGCGGTGAGTGGACCTTCTACTGTGAAGTAGCAGTCGTTGGCTCTCGTGCCTAGGCTGGTAGATGGTTGCTCGTGTTGCTTTGCTGTTGCGCGTGTGTCTGCCATCTTGGAGGCTCTGGGTCCCTCTTTGCTTGGGTAGGTTGCATGCTTAGTCGGAGGTCTAGGGCCCGAGGCACTCCGGTTGGCGGGGACCGGGATGTCCCCCACTGGTCCATAGGGGGGGGGGTGCATTTCGTTCAGCTGCGGCTGTTTGCGGTTGGCGGGAAAGAGGCCGTCTCACCTCGCCTCCTCCCGTGTTAGGCCCCAGTTTGCCGTTATGGCTCCCGGTCATCCCGGGTGTCGAGTCGGGTATCGGTCGGTTCCGACGGGTCAACCCGACGCCTTGAGCCCCTGCACGGCGGGATTTGTGGCTCTGTAGCCTGATTTTTCTCTGATTTTGTTGCCTTGTGGCAGGAGCTCTAGCAAAGTGCGTCCTGCCAGTTTGCTGATTAGGCTCCGCCCCAACACAATTTTTTAATTTTACTAATTACAATTTGAAACAACATATTGTACGCTTGTCTAATTGGTTGGGTTTTTATTGCAAGAAAGTGGAAGCGTTTTTAGAGATATTTTAGTACGTATAGTAACGATAAGTTAAAGTACTGAATTAACCCTCATGAATTATCTTGAGTGGTGAACACTGGAAATATAAACAACACATTGTACGATTGTCCAAATTGATTTAGGTGTTTTAGAATGTATTTAATAGGATAACTTGCATATGAAGTTAAACACTTAACACATGGACACCAACATATATTATATTGTCAGTAATATGCATACTATTGTTTTAAAAGCATCAAAAGTATACTGTGTAAAAGTTTTTAAAATGATACCATGTATATGAATTTTAATATTATCGGTAGAAGGACTTTAATGTTTAACATACTGTCAGTAGTATACACATCGCTGTTTTAGGCTACCATTTTTTATAATGAGAGGATATGTCTTTAAAAACTTTTTAAATCTGCTTGCCCGCTAAATACAGGGAGTGCAGAATTATTAGGCAAATTAGTATTTTGACCACATCATCCTCTTTATGCATGTTGTCTTACTCCAAGCTGTATAGGCTCGAAAGCCTACTACCAATTAAGCATATTAGGTGATGTGCATCTCTGTAATGAGAAGGGGTGTGGTCTAATGACATCAACACCCTATATCAGGTGTGCATAATTATTAGGCAACTTCCTTTCCTTTGGCAAAATGGGTCAAAAGAAGGACTTGACAGGCTCAGAAAAGTCAAAAATAGTGAGATATCTTGCAGAGGGATGCAGCACTCTTAAAATTGCAAAGCTTCTGAAGCGTGATCATCGAACAATCAAGCGTTTCATTCAAAATAGTCAACAGGGTCGCAAGAAGCGTGTGGAGAAACCAAGGCGCAAAATAACTGCCCATGAACTGAGAAAAGTCAAGCGTGCAGCTGCCAAGATGCCACTTGCCACCAGTTTGGCCATATTTCAGAGCTGCAACATCACTGGAGTGCCCAAAAGCACAAGGTGTGCAATACTCAGAGACATGGCCAAGGTAAGAAAGGCTGAAAGACGACCACCACTGAACAAGACACACAAGCTGAAACGTCAATACTGGGCCAAGAAATATCTCAAGACTGATTTTTCTAAGGTTTTATGGACTGATGAAATGAGAGTGAGTCTTGATGGGCCAGATGGATGGATTGGTAAAGGGCAGAGAGCTCCAGTCCGACTCAGACGCCAGCAAGGTGGAGGTGGAGTACTGGTTTGGGCTGGTATCATCAAAGATGAGCTTGTGGGGCCTTTTCGGGTTGAGGATGGAGTCAAGCTCAACTCCCAGTCCTACTGCCAGTTTCTGGAAGACACCTTCTTCAAGCAGTGGTACAGGAAGAAGTCTGCATCCTTCAAGAAAAACATGATTTTCATGCAGGACAATGCTCCATCACACGCGTCCAAGTACTCCACAGCGTGGCTGGCAAGAAAGGGTATAAAAGAAGAAAATCTAATGACATGGCCTCCTTGTTCACCTGATCTGAACCCCATTGAGAACCTGTGGTCCATCATCAAATGTGAGATTTTCAAGGAGGGAAAACAGTACACCTCTCTGAACAGTGTCTGGGAGGCTATGGTTGCTGCTGCACGCAATGTTGATGGTGAACAGATCAAAACACTGACAGAATCCATGGATGGCAGGCTTTTGAGTGTCCTTGCAAAGAAAGGTGGCTATATTGGTCACTGATTTGTTTTTGTTATGTTTTTGAATGTCAGAAATGTATATTTGTGAATGTTGAGATGTTATATTGGTTTCACTGGTAAAAAATAAATAATTGAAATGGGTATATATTTGTTTTTTGTTAAATTGCCTAATAATTATGCACAGTAATAGTCACCTGCACACACAGATATCCCCCTAAAATAGCTATAACTAAAAACAAACTAAAAACTACTTCCAAAAATATTCAGCTTTGATATTAGTGAGTTTTTTGGGTTCATTGAGAACATGGTTGTTGTTCAATAATAAAATTAATCCTCAAAAATACAACTTGCCTAATAATTCTGCACTCCCTGTATAAAACCGCCAAGCAACGGCTGCGGCACTTATCTTAAAAAAGCCCTCAGAAAAAAACGCGTTGAAGGTGCCTGCCTCCAAGCTCTGCAGTTTATCTGCTCTGAAAAGGTTCCAGCAGTCAGCAGGATTCACCCCCAGCGTTTCTCCGCTAGAAGATCGATTGACAGCCTACCTTTGTGCACGAGGCAGACGCTGTCGCCTCTGGAGAACCTGGCATCCCCTCTGCCACCCTGAGAGAAACTGCTGCTATTCAAGCTGACATTGTGGTCCTTAGTGATAAGTACCACCTTTTTATTTTATTTTGTTTATCCAGTACATCATTGGGTCCCATATTGCCAAAACAGAATTTGGACTACTTTCTCCCCAAGGGACTATTATTGACTTTTATAGACTTTGGACATTATTGGAGAAAACTGGTGTTGTTTTATTGATATATTTTTACTTTTGTATACCCTTATATAACTTTAAAGGGGAATATTCACTAAGCGCTGACAATATCCATTTGCACTGTACTTATAGGATTTTGGAAAATTCTTTGTTCCAGCTCCTAGTATTTATTGTGTACCTTAGGTACTATTTTCTGCACTTTGCCACTTTCTATATTGATAACAAAATGTAAGTGAAGCTGTCCAGTAAGACAGTCTACCAGCAAAGACGTAGTTGAGTTGACTTATTATATGCACTCTCTTTTTTCATTTTTTATTGTTACATAGGGAACAATACCTATCCCTCCTGTGTCAACCAGGGTATAGGATTATCTTGTCTGCCTGGTGATCTGGGCCAGGAAAAAACTCCCATTGGATAAAAACTGACCATACAGACATGTCATTCCCAGCGCAGGTTAAGGTATAGTTTAGTTATGTTGTGGTCTGACGCCTTAAGTGGGTAACCTGTGCCCAAAACTCCAGCTACAGTCACCACACCCTAAATGCATATACCTTGAAGTAGGGCGAGGCCGAACAGGGAGCCCTGGACACCAATGGTACCAGTGTCAAAAGGTAATATAAATCTGAAGGGTTGCCGTAAGTACTTAACTAGTATGAATGACATATGCATACGAAAAACTAAAAAAAAATTACCAAATGTGCAACATTTCCTTCAATGTTGCCTAGTCAATCCTCTATATCTTTATTTGTAGGATCGCATTAATAGAAATATATTAATTTCATTAATTGTACAAAAGCAAAAATAGCGACAAAAAGTAGAATAACAGGACGAATTCCCCATAGTCCCTTCTTTGCTATTCCTTCCGAATAACGTACTGATCTAAATGTCCAACTTAAATTATCACAATGATGCAAGCCAATGGGAGGTAAAGCAATATTGAGGCTCCATGTCAAATATTGTCTGTCTACTTTCAGGGGAGGTACACTTTACTATGCAAGTCAGTTCAAAACGTGTGGAATCTATCCTTAATACACTCAACATACATCAAAAATATACAGTTTGCATCTGTCTCTTGGCCAGCTAAATCTTCCCCTCTCTCAGGCTAACTCAACAAAAAAAACAAAAAAAAAAACAAGTAAAAAAATAGCAAAATAGTTCAATAGTTCAGCTTCCATAGTTCAGCATGGTTCAGAAAATGAGAAAAGAAAAATAAATAAGTATTTCATGGAATATAAGGAACCCATAAACAAGGCAATGTCAGCTTCCACATAGGTCTTCCTTTTAGTTGCTGGATTTTCACCACAATGTTCTGTGCAACACCCCAATTGTTGAAAGGTTATTACAGAACTTGCGGCATTACACAACCCTTCACAAAACTTGCGTGCAAAGTTTATGTTCTCATAAGTAAGCTTCTTCCATTTCTTCAGCCTGCATGTTTGTTTTTTTCAAGCAGACGCAATTGCAAAATAGTTAGTTTGGGGTCAGCCAGAGGAGAGAGATAGGTGAGCAGGTCCCAAGAATCTAGCGGCACAAGCACTCCAGGGCGGTCTCTACAATCATACAGACACAAGGATCAATACAACATGAACAATTCCTAACAGGATACATGTATCATTATCATTAATCAATTATCAAAACTAAAAGTCAAATCAAAACTTAAAGTTAAACCCTTAACTGGTGTAACATGTACCTCTCTCAGATTTGCAGAACACTTTTGTATTGATTAGAGAAGCATTCACGTTACATAAACGCTTGATTGGACAGTATGAGTACTAAAACGCTTTCTCTAGCAAGTGACTGACAGATTAATTCTGTACATAATTTTAACATATACTTATGGGGATAATTCCAAATAAAACTTGGTTCCTAAATTTAAACTTCGATTTAATAATGTTGTAGAATTATTAGGCCTCATAAAAATTGTCTTAAAGAATGCTGTGTCAGGAGGAAGTGTGCGTCAGTGGAACAATGAGTTTCTGTTTAATGAAACATTGTAGCAACTAAGCTACATGTTGGTCTTAATAAAGCATGTGTCAGCTGAATCATAAAATGTGTATTTACTAAAAGAACCTTGAATTCTAACTTTGAACTACTCAAAATTGCTGCCAAAGCCCCCCTCCCATCGAGTGGACACCTCGTGCTGTGGACACCTCGTGCTAACAGGATGACACCTACATCTTGTGTCCACTCTCGTGACAAGGATGTCACCACCTCTTGATGGGAGGGCATTTAACTAACCACTTAACACCTAAACCAATTATTAATGCATAAATCAATGTTATCTCTGACAATGCTTATGATGTAATTGTGCTTTATAAGGGTCTGCGCACCCACTTTTTAACAGATTCCATTACATTTCCTGAAGTGCTTTCATTAACCTGAACCACGTGTCTCAGTGTGAATTTACTTCTACGTGCACGCAACTTTATTATTTCTAATTTGGACAGGAACAGATAGTCATTCAAACTTATTGGTTTGCATAAAATAATCTATTACAATAATCCCAATTAATTAATTTAATAATCTTGGATTAACTTCTAAATTATAGCTTTTTGAAAACACTCATATATCAAATGCTAAAAACATAAAAACATCTAAATATAAAAAAACCATGAAGACATTATCTGCACTAATAAACCTCATAAAAATCTAGGAATTTTTCTACAGTTGATTAATCTCTTACTTCAAACTCCTAACTTTAGGCCTTTGTTACCAATAATGAAGAGCTAGGGCAAGATTACCTAAACAACACACTCTTCTCCAGTTAAATAAGTATATTTTATTTATCTTCTTTTAGGTTTGCTGAAAGATGCTTTCAATTTACCAATACAAATAGAACACATTAGATCAATAAATTACAATTGCCTCACTTATAAGCATAATTTCACTGATCATTATTAAAATATAATTTCACCATTGCTATGAGCTACACTAAATGAACCTTACTTCATATAAACCTTAATACTCTCCCTTTTTTTTTTTTTTTTAAATAAATTCTTTATTTTAGTTGTGCAGATGGTCACAATATTTCAACAAGCGCCACAACAGCGTATTTCAGGTTTCCTACAAGTTAGACAGTGACCTGATAATTTGCAAATTTTTTGTATTTAACATGCTTAACTAAACAGTTGATTTGTCCGAGTACGATTGAATGAAATAAAATGAAGTAAAGTAAAGATGCTGGATGCTTAACATTGCTAGGTCGCCTATGCTATGGTAGATATTGCGTGAACACGTTTTAAAACAGAGCAGTATCTGGTTACGAAGTAAAGAATAGTAACGTTATGCTATGAATGTTTAGTCTAGGGAGCATCGTAACCAGGCTGTGGACAGCACATATTATGCATATATTAGAAGAGAAGCAGAAATAAACATGAGATTTAGACATGTGAATTGCCAGGCCAGCAGGTATGTCCTCGTAATGTTAATATAGGTGACAGTAACAGGCAAGCATGCTGTGCCACACCAGCACACCAATGTTTTCCATCTAGATTTACAAATTGGCACGGAAGAACTGGCCAATGCAGCATAATACCACGCGCACAGACCCAAGCTAACAGCCACAAGACTCACCGAACTGGAGCACATTTGATATAAAAGCACTAGTCTCTTTATTCCTCACTAGTGTTGTCGCGAACCCGGAATTTTCGGTTCGCGAACGGCGAACGCGAACTTCCGCAAATGTTCGCGAACCGGCGAACCGCGCGAACCGCCATTGACTTCAATGGGCAGGCGAATTTTAAAAACAACAGGGACTCTTTCTGGCCACAATAGTGATGGAAAAGTTGTTTCAAGGGGACTAACACCTGGACTGTGGCATGCCAGAGGGGGATCCATGGCAAAACTCCCATGGAAAATTGCACAGTTGATGCAGAGTCTGCTTTTAATCCATAAAGGGCAGAAATCACCTAACATTGACACCTGTCCTCAAAGCCCAGCCCTGATACACACTGACACAGAGCAGAATAGAGACTGTTCCCCCTACATAGGGTCACTTGGCAGATATGGATTGACACCTGTCTTCAAAACCCCTGATACACACTGACACAGAGCAGAATAGGGACTGTTCCCCCTACATAGGGTCACTTGGCAGATATGGATTGACACCTGTCCTCAAAACCCCTGATACACACTGACACAGAGCAGAATAGAGACTGTTCCCCCTACATAGGGTCACTTGGCAGATATGGATTGACACCTGTCCTCAAAACCCCTGATACACACTGACACAGAGCAGAATAGAGACTGTTCCCCCTACATAGGGTCACTTGGCAGATATGGATTGACACCTATCCTAATGATCCCTGATACACACTGACACTGAGCAGAATAGAGACTGTTCCCCCTACATAGGGTCACTTGGCAGATATGGATTGACACCTGTCCTCAAAACCCCTGATACACACTGACACAGAGCAGAATAGAGACTGTTCCCTGTCCACAGAGACCATGATACACACTGACACAGAGCAGAATAGAGACTGTTCACCGTCCACAGAGACCATGATACACACTGACACAGAGCAGAATAGAGACTGTTCCCCCTACATAGGGTCACTTGGCAGATATGGATTGACACCTATCCTAATGATCCCTGATACACACTGACACAGAGCAGAATAGAGACTGTTCCCCCTACATAGGGTCACTTGGCAGATATGGATTGACACCTGTCCTCAAAACCCCTGATACACACTGACACAGAGCAGAATAGAGACTGTTCCCCCTACATAGGGTCACTTGGCAGATATGGATTGACACCTGTCCTCAAAACCCCTGATACACACTGACACAGAGCAGAATAGGGACTGTTCCCCCTACATAGGGTCACTTGGCAGATATGGATTGACACCTATCCTAATGATCCCTGATACACAGTGACACAGAGCAGAATAGGGACTGTTCCTCCTACATAGGGTCACTTGGCAGATATGGATTGACACCTATCCTAATGATCCCTGATACACACTGACACAGAGCAGAATAGAGACTGTTCCCCCTACATAGGGTCACTTGGCAGATATGGATTGACACCTATCCTAATGATCCCTGATACACACTGACACAGAGCAGAATAGAGACTGTTCCCCCTACATAGGGTCACTTGGCAGATATGGATTGACACCTGTCCTCAAAACCCCTGATACACACTGACACAGAGCAGAATAGAGACTGTTCCCCCTACATAGGGTCACTTGGCAGATATGGATTGACACCTATCCTAATGATCCCTGATACACACTGACACAGAGCAGAATAGAGACTGTTCCCCCTACATAGGGTCACTTGGCAGATATGGATTGACAAATCCCTGACAAAGAGCTACCACATGCAAGGAAGGCAGCAGGGGCGCAAATGACCCACTCCCGACGCGGGAAGGTAGTGACGACAAATAACAATACAGGACTCTTTAGAGGCCCTGTAATTGTAATCAGTCCACTTGAAATCCTTTAACTTTGATCAATTGGAGGGAAGTCTGGTGCAGAGCCACTGACCCATGCGCAGGGCCAGCCTTAGGCCTTTGGGCGCCCTGTGCAAGAAATCTTCACCCTGTCACACCCATGTGCAAGAAATCTTCACCCTGTCACACACACACAGGCAGACAGCCATACACACGCACACACACAACTGCGACTGACTAGGTTTGTCACCTCCTCAAAAGGACGCATGAGCCTACAGGCATTGCGCATGAGCGTCCAGTAACGTGGCAAAAAAATTCCCAGCTCCCCAGAGGCTGTCCTAGCACCCCGGTCATACAAATATTCATTATCATTAACAGCTTTTTCTTGTTGGAGCAGGCGGTCGAACATTAGGAGTGTTGAATTCCAACGTGTAGGGCTGTCGCAAATCAAGCGCCTCACTGGCATGTTGTTTCGCTGCTGGATATCGGCAAAGTGAGCCATGGCCATGTAGGAACGCCTGAAATGGCCACACACCTTCCTGGCCTGCTTCAGGACGTCCTGTAAGCCTTTGTACTTATGCACAAAGCGTTGTATGATCAGATTACACACATGTGCCATGCACGGCACATGTGTCAACTTGCCCAACTTCAATGCCGCTATCAAATTTTTTCCGTTGTCACACACCCCTTTGCCGATATCCAGTTGCTGCGGAGTCAGCCACTTTTCCACCTGTGCGTTCAGGGCGGACAGGAGTGCTTGTCCGGTGTGACTCTCTACTTTCAAGCAAGTCAAACCCAAGACGGCGTGACACTGCCGTATCCGGGATGTGGAATAGTACCTGGGGAGCTGGGGGGGTGCCGTTGATGTGGAGCAAGAAGAAGCGGCACAAGAGGACTCAGCCGAGGAGGTTATGGAAGAGGATGGAGTAGGAGGAGTAGAGGAGGTGGCAGCAGGACTGCCTGCAATTCGTGGCGGTGTCACCAACTCCTCTGCAATGCCACGCATTCCTTGCTTGTCAGCCGTCAGCAGGTTTACCCAATGCGCAGTGTAGGTGATATACCTGCCCTGACCATGCTTTGCAGACCAGGTATCAGTGGTCAGATGGACCCTTGCCCCAACACTGTGTGCCAGACATGCCATGACTTCCTTTTGCACAATCGAGTACAAGTTGGGGATTGCCTTTTGTGAAAAGAAATTCCGGCCGGGTACCTTCCACTGCGGTGTCCCAATAGCTAAAAAATTTTTGAACACCTCAGACTCAACCAGATTGTATGGTAAAAGCTGGCGGGCTAATAGTTCGGACAAGCCAGCTGTCAGACGCTGGGCAAAGGGGTGACTTGGTGACATTGGCTTCTTACGCTCAAACATGTCCTTGACAGAAACACATGACTGTGGGCAGATGAGCGGGAACTGCTCAAGGTGGGAGACGGAGTGGCGGATGGTTGAGAGGGGGCAAGAAGGACAGCAGTGGTTGACGTGGCTGAAGATGCTGGACCAGGAGGAGGATGGCGGCTTAGAGTAGGCGTGCTGCTTGTACTCATGTGTTGATCCCATAGGCGTTTGTGATGTGAGATCATGTGCCTACGCAAAGCAGTTGTACCTAGGTGGGTGTTGGGCCTCCCACGACTCAGTTTCCTTTGGCACAGGTTGCAAATGGCATTGCTGTTGTCAGAGGCAGACACACAAAAAAAATGCCACACTGCTGAGCTCTGCAATGACGGCATTCTGGTGGTGGACACAGCATGCGTTGATTGGCGTGCTGTCGGGCTGACCCCGGGTGCCGATGCATGCTGTCTGACTGTGCCACTAGCTCCTTGTGACGACCCCCCCTGCTTCCAACTGGTCTCCTCCTCCTCCTCTCTGTCTCCCCATCTGAACTTTCGCCCTGTTCTTCTTCTCTTCTAGCGGGCACCCACGTGACATCCATGGACGCATCGTCATCATCAACTGCTTCGCTTGTATCTGACAACTCAGAAAAGGAAGCAGCAGCGGGTACAACATCATCATCATCACACCGTACCTCCATGTGTTTAATGCTGCCTGCCTGAGACATATCCCTGTTATCTACATCCTCTAGCAATAATGGTTGCGCATCACTTATTTCTTCAAACGGGTGTGTGAATAACTCCTCTGACATACCAAGTAAAGCGGCTGTGGTGCTAGTTTTGGTGGTGGCGGCAGGCGGGTGAGTGCTATCTTGAGAGGTGCCTGAAGCTAAGCTGGAGGAGGATGGTGCGTCAAGGTTCCGAGCGGAGGCTGTACAAGATTGGGTGTCCTGTGTTAGCCAGTCAACTAAGTCCTCAGAACTTTTCAAGTTCAGGGTACGTGGCTTCTGAAAACTGGGCATTATTCTAGGGCAAAAGGGAATCACAGCACCACGACCACGACGGCCCCTGCAGGGTGGCCTGCCTCTGCCTGTCATTTTTTGGGGGATTAGTGGTACTATGCGTGCAAGCTACTGTGAGACCAGATATGATTGGCAATGTGCACTGGAACAGTTCTGCAGAGCACACACTGTAGGCCTGAGACACCCGCTTGAAGACAAGTAACTGCTATTCAATCTATAACAGTGAAAAACAAATTTTGTTTTTAAAAGCACGCTATAGAGACACCAGATATGATTGGCAATGTGCACTGGAACAGTGCTGCAGAGCACACACTGTAGGCCTGAGACATCCGCTTGAAGACAAGTAACTGCTATTCAATCTATAACAGTGAAAAACAAATTTTGGTTGTAAAAGCACGCTATAGAGACACAAGATATGAGTGGCAACTGTCAAAGCACGCTGGCACCGGTCTGCAGAGCACACGCTGAAGTAGGCCTGACACCAAGATGCTTGCAGACAACTAACTGATCTTCTATTACAGTGAAAAAATTTTATTTCTTTTAAATCTAAAGCTTAACCAATTGTTAAAACAGATATGAGTGGTGGCACTGGGCAAATAGGCACAGTATCCAATGTGAACCTCACACAGAAGCTGGCAGGCAGGCAACTGCTCTTCTATTACAGTGGAAACAAAATTTTGGTTGTAAAAGCACGCTAAAGAGACACCAGATATGATTGGCAACTGTCAAAGCACGCTGGCACAGGTCTGCAGAGCACACGCTGAAGTAGGCCTGAAACACAGACGCTTGCAGACAAATAACTGCTCTTCTATTACAGTGGAAAAAAAATATTTCTTTTAAATCGAAAGCTTAACCAATTGTTAAAACAGATATGAGTGGTGGCACTGGGCAAATAGGCACAGTATCCAATGTGAACCTCACACAGAAGCTGGCAGGCAGGCAACTGCTCTTCTATTACAGTGGAAACAAAATTTTGGTTGTAAAAGCACGCTAAAGAGACACCAGATATGATTGGCAACTGTCAAAGCACGCTGGCACAGGTCTGCAGAGCACACGCTGAAGTAGGCCTGAAAATCAGACGCTTGCAGACAACTAACTGCTCTTCTATTACAGTGAAAAAAAATTATTTCTTTGAAATCGAAAGCTTAACCAATTGTTAAAACAGATATGAGTGGTGGCACTGGGCAAATAGGCACAGTATCCAATGTGAACCTCACACAGAAGCTGGCAGGCAGGCAACTGCTCTTCTATTACAGTGGAAACAAAATTTTGGTTGTAAAAGCACGCTAAAGAGACACCAGATATGATTGGCAACTGTCAAAGCACGCTGGCACAGGTCTGCAGAGCACACGCTGAAGTAGGCCTGAAACACAGACGCTTGCAGACAACTAACTGCTCTTCTATTACAGTGAAAAAAAATTATTTCTTTTAAATCGAAAGCTTAACCAATTGTTAAAACAGATATGAGTGGTGGCACTGGGCAAATAGGCACAGTATCCAATGTGAACCTCACACAGAAGCTGACAGGCAGGCAACTGCTCTTCTATTACAGTGGAAACAAAATTTTGGTTGTAAAAGCACGCTAAAGAAACACCAGATATGATTGGCAACTGTCAAAGCACGCTGGCACAGGTCTGCAGAGCACACGCTGAAGTAGGCCTGAAACACAGACGCTTGCAGACAACTAACTGCTCTTCTATTACAGTGAAAACTATTTATTTCTTTTAAATCGAAAGCTTAACCAATTGTTAAAACAGATATGAGTGGTGGCACTGGGCAAATAGGCACAGTATCCAATGTGAACCTCACACAGAAGCTGGCAGGCAGGCAACTGCTCTTCTATTACAGTGGAAACAAAATTTTGGTTGTAAAAGCACGCTAAAGAGACACCAGATATGATTGGCAACTGTCAAAGCACGCTGGCACAGGTCTGCAGAGCACACGCTGAAGTAGGCCTGAAACACAGACGCTTGCAGACAACTAACTGCTCTTCTATTACAGTGAAAAAAAATTATTTCTTTTAAATCGAAAGCTTAACCAATTGTTAAAACAGATATGAGTGGTGGCACTGGGCAAATAGGCACAGTATCCAATGTGAACCTCACACAGAAGCTGGCAGGCAGGCAACTGCTCTTCTATTACAGTGGAAACAAAATTTTGGTTGTAAAAGCACACTAAAGAGACACCAGATATGATTGGCAACTGTCAAAGCACGCTGGCACAGGTCTGCAGAGCACACGCTGAAGTAGGCCTGAAACACAGATGCTTGCAGACAACTAACTGCTCTTCTATTACAGTGAAAAAAAATTATTTCTTTTAAATCGAAAGCTTAACCAATTGTTAAAACAGATATGAGTGGTGGCACTGGGCAAATAGGCACAGTATCCAATGTGAACCTCACACAGAAGCTGGCAGGCAGGCAACTGCTCTTCTATTACAGTGGAAACAAAATTTTGGTTGTAAAAGCACGCTAATGAGACACCAGATATGATTGGCAACTGTCAAAGCACGCTGGCACAGGTCTGCAGAGCACACGCTGAAGTAGGCCTGAAACACAGACGCTTGCAGACAACTAACTGCTCTTCTATTACAGTGAAAAAAAAATATTTATTTTAAATGTAAAGCTTAACCTATTGTTAAAACAGATATGAGTGGTGGCACTGGGCAAATAGGCACAGTATCCAATGTGAACCTCACACAGAAGCTGGCAGGCAGGCAGGCAACTGCTCTTCTATTACAGTGAAAAAAAAATATTTATTTTAAATGTAAAGCTTAACCTATTGTTAAAACAGATATGAGTGGTGGCACTGGGTAAATAGGCACAGTATCCAATGTGAACCTCACACAGAAGCTGGCAGGCAGGCAACTGCTCTTCTATTACAGTGGAAACAAAATTTTGGTTGTAAAAGCACGCTAAAGAGACACCAGATATGATTGGCAACTGTCAAAGCACGTTGGCACAGGTCTGCAGAGCACACGCTGAAGTAGGCCTGAAAATCAGACGCTTGCAGACAACTAACTGCTCTTCTATTACAGTGAAAAAAAATTATTTCTTTGAAATCGAAAGCTTAACCAATTGTTAAAACAGATATGAGTGGTGGCACTGGGCAAATAGGCACAGTATCCAATGTGAACCTCACACAGAAGCTGGCAGGCAGGCAACTGCTCTTCTATTACAGTGAAAAAAAAAAAAGTATTTTAAATGTAAAGCTTAACCTATTGTTAAAACAGATATGAGTGGTGGCACTGGGCAAATAGGCACAGTATCCAATGTGAACCTCACACAGAAGCTGGCAGGCAGGCAACTGCTCTTCTATTACAGCGAAAAAAAATATTTATTTTAAATGTAAAGCTTAACCTATTGTTAAAACAGATATGAGTGGTGGCACTGGGCAAATAGGCACAGTATCCAATGTGAACCTCACACAGAAGCTGGCAGGCAGGCACCTGCAATTACATTACACAGGAAAAAAAAAAAAAGCAGCCTGATGTTATAGCCCTAAAAAGGGCTTTTTGGGGTGCTGTCCTTACAGCAGAGATCAGATGAGTCCTTCAGGATTGTAGTGGACACTGAATACCCTAGCCTAGCTATCAATTTCCCTATGTAATCAGCAGCAGCTAAACTTTCCCTCCTCTCACTAAGCATGCATCTTCCGAATGAATCGAAAATGGATGCTGGGAGGGAGGTTGGAGGGTGTGGAAGGGAGGGAGTGCTGCTGATTGGCTGTAATGTGTCTACTGACCGAGAGGCACAGGGTCAAAGTTTGCCCAATGATGACGAATAGGGGGCGGATCGAACTGCGCATGTGTCCGCCCGCCGCGGCGAACACGCTAATTTCGCCAGGAACTGTTCGCCGGCGGACAGTTCGGTACATCACTATTCCTCACTAAAGTCTCTTTACACGCCTGACAATATCCACAATTATAAAAACCTTTTAATTTAGAACCCAAAATATCTTTTTCTACCACTTCTTTTGCTATACAACTTTTCGTTAAAATATGTTTAAAATTCTTTGTTCCTCTATATACAATTTTTGGCTTTATTCCAATAAATTGGCCAATGTTTGTTTAAAATATTTTTTTAAAAGCCCGCTTTGTGAATTATAATTACATATAAAATTAATCTGTTTATTAGTTGATTTATTTGTCTTCGTTTTATATGATAAATGTTCTTTCCTAGGTTTATCTAAAATGTCTTTAAATTAATTTTCCACTTCAAATTCTTTGTATCCTTTTTTTTTTTTTTTTTTTTAATTCTTGATTTTTGTTGTGCATGGTATAACAATAGGCTTGTTCAGCCACAACAGCGGTCACAAGCAGTCATAACGTGATATATGGATATACTGCACAGTTTTAAGTTTTGTAAGAGAAAAAATAACACATTAGTTGAACATATATGGCATAAGAGTGTCAGCACATTTTCATATTTTATAGCGAAAACAAGGTATTCTAAAAGAGAAAACAGGCTAGTAACATGTGAAAGTCTGTAGCCCTACTGGGTACAGACTAGTGTCGCTTGTTTAGTGTGTGGGTCTTGGTAGGGTCATCAAGCTTGTTGCGCGAAACATGCTATGGTTCCAGTGTATGGAGTATTTACTTGAGACATTCAAACATTGCCTAATTGGCTGAAAATATGATCGCGTTGTCTACTGGCACAGCAAACTGTGTAGCATGGTGTTAATAGTTATTGTAAGCTCCGTTTGTTTCTGTGCGGAGGGTAAGGATCATTTATAAGCAGTATCATTGGTAGGTCTCCTAATACATGTGGCTGATTCTATCTTTAAGACCTGTCGATGGATGGCACGGGTGTAATTTTAGATGTGTACTTATGTGTCACATTTAGCTAAGGTCCCGTGGGGTTTTGTGAGGGCCGGTGGTTGTCTCATGTGTGGCGGGATACCCTTTTGGGTGGATGCGCTCTGGGGGTGCGCCTTGGGCCTATAGTGGGTGGGGGAGTAGAGGCAAAGTATATCTGAGAGAGGAACATAAATTAACATATTACTATAAAAATTAAAAAAGAAAAAACAGAAGGAAAAAAGCAAATTAGTGCCTTTAATAGTCCTCTGTGGTTGTGGTCACCCGGTGGATCAACCGGTTTCTGCAGATAGTCCGCGGCCATTCAGGTAGTGACCTTCACGTAAGCATCTGGCTTTGTCCCCCTGGGTACAAATGGACGCACTGTGTCCGGGTTCCATGTGTGGGTTGCTGGTACCGTGGCGTGTGGTTGGACTGTTTTCAGAGCATCCTTAGGTAGTCCCAAGCGAGGCAGCAGGTCTTTCGCTTCCCGTAAGTCCCGAACAGTGTATGCTACGGTGCCATGTTGGACCTCCATATGTTGTGATTTCCATCTGTATGATATGCCTTTGGCTCTGAGCAGGTATGTGAAAGCTTGTAGCGACCTTCTCCATGCCATGGTATATGCCGAGAAGTCCCTATAAAACGAGAGCTGCATTCCCTCAAAGGTGTAAGGTGAATGGTTCCGGATCGCTCCCATGGCCGCTGATCTATCCTTGCTGCTCTGGAACCTCACCAGTAAGTCCCTTGGTGCCGAACTCGGTGCTTTTGCCGATTTTGGCAGGCGGAACATCCCCTCTATGCCAACCTGTTTTGCCTGTTTGGGTGGCAGCAGCGCTGCGAGGAGTCGCCGCAGCATGTGTGGTGTCTCAGTCTCCGAAGACTCCTCCGATATACCTCTTATTTTAAGGTTGAGACTGCGCCTCTGGTCTTCCGCTGCCGCCAGCTTCTGATCAGTCCTAGCTTGATGAGCCTGCAGGTCCTGCACAACCCGTTGAAGCTGGGCTGTATGCTGGATAGTTTCACGGGTCTCATTCTCTATTGTCCCCATGCGGTTTGTTAGGCCTCGTACCTCTTGTCGCAGTTGGGCCATGTCGGCCTGGAGGTTCTGCCTAAGTTCCGCGAGGAGCTCCCTCATAATTGTAGTCGTTACTGGAGCAGAGTCTGGTGGAGAGGTGGAGGGTTTGGTGGCCTGCCGCTCCACTGCGCTGCTCTCTGTCATGCCCAGGGAGAAATCATCGGAGATGTCTGTGTCTGCATCTGAGCCGTCGGCCATCTTGGGCTCCCCTCCACTCCCGGCCTGGCGCCAAAGGTCGCCGATGTTCATGCCCATATGTGGTTTTTCGGATCGTAGCTTTTTGGTTTTCTTCCCCATGGCCGGTAAGTCAAGTCTTGGGGTGCTTTTCGGGCAATTTGGGGTGGTAGAAATCCAATTTTGCGGCAATACGGGCGTTCGTCGGCTCGGAGCCTCAGTGACATGCGGCTGCTCGGATCCGTGGCTTGGCTCCGCCCCCCAAATTCTTTGTATCCTTTTTCAAAAATCTGTTTCTTTAAAAAGTCTGATTGCTCTAAAAAAGTGGCATCACCAGTACAATTTCGTCTTAACCTAGTAAACTGTCCTTTAGGTATATTCATTAGCCATTGGGTAAAATGGCAACTCTCCATATTAATATAACTATTTACATCTACTAATTTAAAATAAGTGTTAGTTTTTAAAATACCCCTCTCTATTTAAATCTGTAGATCTAAAAAATGGACCTTTTCATGACTAACTTATTGAGTTAAAAAAATCCCCCATGAATTTGAATGTAAAAAGCTTAAAAATGAGTCTAAAATGGCACGATCTCCCTTCCAAATGAAAAAAATATCATCTATATACCTTTCATACAAGGCCACGTTTGCTACCCAGTTATGTCCTGAAAATATAAAATAATCCTACCAATAGGACATAAAAAGGTTGGCATAACTGGGTACAAACTTGGTCCCAATAGCATTGCCTTTCTTTTGTAAATAAAAGTCCCCTTTGGACCAGAAAAAGTAATTGTTTAGTATGAATTAAATTCCCTCCAAAATAAAACTTATTTGATCCTGTTGGAAAGTCTTGGATTGATTAAAAAATAATTTTACAGCCTCACAGCCCTTTTCATGCTGAATGATAGTGTATAAACTACTAATGTCACATGTGACTAGTAGATAGTCTTCATTCCATTTAAAATCATTAAGGAGCTTGAGAAGATGCATGGTATCTTTCAAATATGATTTTCCTGCTATAACTAGTGGCTGAAGATGTAGATCTATATATTGGGACAGGGAGATAACAGAGAATCTACCCCTGCCACAGTAGGTCTACCTGGAGGATGTATAGGGTCTTTATGTAATTTTGGTAAGGTGTAGATAACAGAAATATAAGAAAATTTTTACATTTATACTCATTCTTATTTAATGTTCCTTTTTGATGACCCTCATCTGGAAATGTACTAAGTTTCTTTTTAATATCTGGTTCGGTGTTTACATCTTCTGTATACATGACTGCCAGGCTATGCAACCATACACGGCAATTATGTATAAACGATCAGCATCCCTGCAAATGATTTTAGTTTGCAAATTATTCCATAACTAGTCAGAGAGCTTACAAGAGCGGCACAGGGAGCCACGACACTGCAAGCCTCTGAACAATGAATACAGAGACTAGCTCTCTATATCCAACGCTGCAAGCCTGCCCTTCAATATAACTACAGCTCATTATACACAAATGATGCAACTGCTATATATTTTTTCACTATGAGTGTAAGTGAGGGAATCATGATCGAGTTCCGCCTAAGACCTCACAAAGTCTAGAGCCGCCACTGCTTGGAGAAGTGACTCCCAAGTTGGGGGAGTGGCTTCAACAGATTCCAGGTGGGACATCTGAGATCGCTGTCCAGAAGAGTGCAGTTCTAGGAACAGCTAAGGTAATGCGCAGGACCCTCAGACTCCCAGGCCTCTGCTACAAGACCCTAGAATGAGAAATAAATATACCACCTAGGGAGGGGTGAAAAAATATATATTTTTTAAATTAATATTAAAATACGTTTAGAATTTTATTGTATATATATATATATATATATATATATATATATATATATATATATACACGGTATATATATATATATATTAGACAAGATCCAGCGCACTCACCTATCCACTAAACAGCAACTTCAATGTTGACAGATTTTATTAGTTTTTTTTTTAAAACACCTAATCTAGGCAAACATAATGGGGGTTTAGTTACATATATACACCCTGTTCCAAATTATTATGCAAATTCTATTTAAGTGTCAAAAAGAATAAATATTTTGTTTTTTAGTTTAAAGGGAATCTCCAGTGCCAGGAAAACAACCAGTTTTCCTGGCACTGGAGGGTCCCTCTTCCTCCCACCCCCAATCCCCAGTTACTGAAGGGGTGAAAACCCCTTCAGTCACTTACCTGAGGCAGTGGCGATGTCCCTCGCCACTGTCTCCTCCTCCGCGCCGCTCCTCCTCTGCATTGTGTCGGCCGGTGGGCGAGACTGATCCCGCCCACCGGCCGAGGAGACCTAATGCGCATGCGCGGCAATGCCGCGCATGCGCATTAGCTCTCCCCATAGCAAAGAATTGAAAAATAATTTGAATGCTTTCCTATGGGGAAATGAGTGATGCTGGAGGTCCTCACACAGCGTGAGGACGTCCAGCGACGCTCTAGCACAGGTTTCCTGTGCTATGAAGGAGGAAGTGACCTCTAGTGGCTGTCTAGTAGACAGCCACTAGAGGTGGAGTTAACCCTGCAAGGTAATTATTGCAGTTTATAAAAACTGCAATAATTACACTTGCAGGGTTAAGGGTAGTGGGAGTTGGCACCCAGACCACTCCAATGGGCAGAAGTGGTCTGGGTACCTGGAGTGTCCCTTTAACTCATGGATGGCATTGTGTCTCAGGGCTCTTTTGATCACTGAAAACAATTTTGGACACCTGTGATAATTAGATGGCCAGGTGAGCCCAATTTAAGGAAAAAACTACTAAAGGAGGGTGTTCCACATTATTAGGCAGAGCACCATTTTCATGCAATATGGGGAAGAAAAAGGATCTCTCTGCTGCCGAAAAGAGTGAAATAGTTCAATGCCTTGGACGAGGTATAAAAACATTAGATATTTCACGAAAACGTAAGCGTGATCATCGCACTATTAAGAGATTAGTGGCTGATTCAGAGCACAGATGGGTTTGTGCAGATAAAGGCACATTGAGGAAGATTTCTGCCAGATCCATGCATCGGATCAAGAGAGTAGCAGGAAATATAGCTGAGAATAATTTTGTGATTTAATTTACAGTAACATATATCAAGTTTCCAAAAGTAACCACTAAAATACAACATGTGTGTATAAAAATGCAAAAATAAAACAATATGATAAAATTTGAGGTGCTAACATAACTGTATAATAAAGCTCAAAATATACCATATGACACAGCCCGTGGTGTCTACTTTCACAAATGGTATGCATTTATGGGGTAATTTTAACTGTCAAACTGCTACAATGCCCTAAAATGTGATATAGACACAGGGCCGGCCTTAGGCCATTAGGCGCCCTGTGCGAAAGGTCTTCATGGCGCCCCCCTCCCCACCAAGTTGCCAGTATACAGTCACACACACAGGCACAGGCAGACAGTCACACACGCTAAGTTACAGGCATGCAGGCATTCTTGCATGCTGATAGGCACACACAATTGGAGTCACACAAGCACACACAATTGGAGTCACACACAGTTACAGTCACACACAGGCAGAAAGTCACACACACATGAGGCAGTCACACAAACAGTTACACACGGGCAGGCAGTCACACAAACACACACACAGGCAGGCAGTCACACAAACACACACACAGGCAGGCAGTCACACACACACACACACACACACACACAGACTTACCTCTTTCCATTATGGCTGTAAGGGGGAGTGGATGCAGTTCCTATGCAGCAGTTACCAGGTGGCTTCTGGTATTTATTAGCTCCACCTCTGCCGCTCGATAATCCCCACCCCCACGATTTAAAAAAAAAATGTAATAGACCCGGGTGGAGAATAATTAATCCTCCACCCGGGTACCTGTTTTAGCTCCACTGACACCAGCCATGTGCGAGCTGTGTCGGCCACGGGGCGCCTCCTGGTCCGCAGCTTGCACACCCTTAAGGCCGGCCCTGTATAGACACATCAAATCCATTTATCAAAATTCTAATTGTAAAAACTGTCAGGACTCTTTTAAGGCACTGTAGCTTCACAGGATAGTGGCAAAGACATACATTGGGGGTATTGTTTTATTAAGAAGAGTTTGCTCAGCATAATTATGGGGGTTTGATCACAGTAGCACATACCAGACTTGAAAAATGACACAAAAAAAATTTAACGTGTATGCAAAAAAAAATTATTTTACCACAACGTTTGACATAATCTGGTGAAAAAATGGCATCACGTTAAAGCGGCACTGTCATGCCGAACTTACCTTTCCTCAATCTCTTCCTCTTCTCCTCCTCTCTCGGGATCTGTTATTCATTTCTTCCTGTCTTCTTTAGTTTTCTTTAAAATCATAAGACAAAGTAGGGACTCTTTGTCTTATGGAGGATTCCTCCGCTTGACCAGCTCAGACCAGCGGAGGAGCAAAGTGTGCTTCATTTCCGCTGGTCAGAGCAATTTTCCCATGATCCCTAGCTTTCCTCCCTGTTCCCACAATGCTTCCTGTCAGTATTGCCGAACGTCCTGTCACTTAGACAGAACGCCGGCAAAACTGCCGAATTGCTCCTAACAGAATGAGCACTGTTTCTCCATTGGTGTTAGGATGCAATTCGGTACTTTGATCGTATCGGAATTTCATTCTAATGAATGAAACTCCGATCCTATTCATTGCTGTGGCTGCATCTTGCAGCCGCTTAGTAGATAGCTCCCTAATAGCGTGGGAATTAGGGAGTTATCTACTAAAAGGCTGAAAGACCTAAACTGGTCTTTCAGCCACATTTACTAACACTAAGTAAAAATGACTTGGTATTAGTAAATAATATGCCCCTACTCGCTATACCGCGAGTAGGGGCATGTCTAGTAAGCAGTGAGCAGCCTGTGGCTGCTCACTGTAAAAAAAATAAAAAATAAAATATTGCCCCCCACCCCTAAACGACGGGTGGGGGCCGTAAAGTAAAATAAGGGAGGGAGACCTATTGTCCCCCCCCGCCCCCACCCCTGAGCGGTGGGTGGGGGCCATAAAGATAATGAGGGGGGACCTACTGTCCTCCCCCCCCGGCCCCCACCCCTGGGCGGCGGCCATAATAGTAGTAGGGGGGGGGACCTACTGTCCTCCCCCCCCGGCCCCCACCCCTGGGCGGCGGGTGGGGGCCATAATAGTAGTAGGGGGGGGGGACCTACTGTCCTCCCCCCCGGCCCCCACCCCTGGCCAGCGGGTGGGGGCCATAATGGTAATAAGAGGGGGGGGGACCTACTGTCCTTCCCCCCCGGCCCCCACCCCTGGGCGGCAGGTGGGGGCCATAATAGTAGTAGGGGGGGACCTACTGTCCTCCCCCCCCGGCCCCCACCCCTGGGCGGCGGGTGGGGGGGGGCCATAATAGTAGTAGGGGGGGGACCTACTGTCCTCCCCCCCGGCCCCCGCCCCTGGCCGGCGGGTGGGGGCCATAATGGTAATAAGAGGGGGGGGCCTACTGTCCTCCCCCCCCGGCCCCCACCCCTGAGCGGCGGGTGGGGGCCATCATAGTAATAAGGGGGGGACGACCTACTGCCCCCCCCCCGGCCCCCACCCCAGGGCGGCGGGTGGGGGCCATCATGGTAATAAGGGGGGGGGACCTACTGTCCTACCCCCGCCCCCACCCCTGGGCGGCGGGTGGGGGCACTAAGTAAATTTCCCCCCCCCCCATCAAGGTGACTAGGGGTCCCCAAGCCCCTAGTCACCCACCCCCCAACCAAATAAAAAATGCCCCTACCTACCCCCCTCACCCTAAAAAATAGTGAGGGGGGAATAAAAAGCTAACCTGTAAAGTAAAATTAAACTTACCATTCGACGTCTTCTTTTTTCTAAAATCTTCATTTTTCAGCCACAATAAAGGCCAAATAAAAAACCATCATAGCCGTCGAACTAAAAATAAAAAAAAAACCCGACGAAAAAGAAAAAAACAGAGCGCACAAAAAAATAATCCATCTTCACCCATGGAGGGCTCCGCGCAGACTGAGCTCCGCAGGGCGGGGCAAGGCTTATAAAGCCTTGCCCCGCCCTGCAATTAGGCTAAGAACACTCTGATTGGTGGGTTTAAGCCAATCAGAGTGCTCTTTGTCATTTTAAAAGCGTGGGAAAGTTCTTTGGAATTTTCCCACGCTTGTAAAATGACACAGAGCACTGTGATTGGATGGATTTCAAGCCATCCAATCACAGTGCTCTGTGTCATTTTACAAGCGTGGGAAAGTTCTTTGGAATTTTCCCACGCTTGTAAAATGACACAGAGCACTGTGATTGGATGGATTTCAAGCCATCCAATCACAGTGCTCTGTGTCATTTTACAAGCGTGGGAAAATTCCAAAGACTAGGGGCTTGGGCACCCCTAGTGTCATTTTACAAGCGTGGGAAAATTCCAAAGACTAGGGGCTTGGGCCCCCCTAGTCACCTTGATGGGGGGGGGGGGGGGAATTTACTTAGTAGGTCCCCCCCCCATTATCGTTATGGCCCCCACTCGCTGCCCAGGGGCCGGGGGAGGGGAGGACAGTAGGTCCCCCCCCCCCTTATTACTATTATGGCCCCCACCCGCCGCCCAGGGGTGGGGGCCAGGGGGTGGAGGACAGTAGGTCCCCCCCCTTATTACTATTATGGCCCCCACCCGCCGCCCAGGGGTGGGGGCCGGGGGGTGGAGGACAGTAGGTCCCCCCCCCCCTTATTACTATTATGGCCCCCACCCGCCGCCCAGGGGTGGGGGCCGGAGGACAGAAGGTCCCCCCCCTTATTACTATTATGGCCCCCACCCGCCGCCCAGGGGTGGGGGCCGGGGGGTGGAGGACAGTAGGTCCCCCCCCTTATTACTATTATGGCCCCCACCCGCCGCCCAGGGGTGGGGGCCGGGGGGTGGAGGACAGGAGGCCCCCCCCCTTATTACTATTATGGCCCCCACCCGCCACCCAGGGGTGGGGGCCGGGGGGTGGAGGGCAGTAGGTCCCCCCCCACCCTTATTACTATTATGGCCCCCACCCGCCGCCCAGGGGTGGGGGCCGGGGGGTGGAGGACAGAAGGTCCCCCCCCTTGTTACTATTATGGCCCCCACCCGCCGCCCAGGGGTGGGGGCCGGGGGGGAGGACAGTAGGTCCCCCCCCCTTATTACTATTATGGCCCCCACCCGCCGCCCAGGGGTGGGGGCCGGGGGGTGGAGGACAGTAGGCCCCCCCCCTTATTACTATTATGGCCCCCACCCGCCGCCCAGGGGTGGGGGCCTGGGGGGAGGACAGTAGGTCCCCCCCTCATTCCCATTATGGCCCCCACCCGCCGTCCAGGGGTGGGGGCCGGCGGGGGAGGACAGTAGGTCCCCCCCACCCCCCTTATTACCCTTTTTTTTTTACAGTGAGCAGCCACAGGCTGCTCACTGTTTAGTAGACATGCCCCTACTCGCGGTATAGCGAGTAGGGGCATTGGGGAGATTTTAATCTCCCTTATGCTATTATGGGGGTCACATTGACCCCCCATAGAGTGAGGGGAGGACCTGGGGGGCTAATGAAGTGGTGGGGAGCACAGCTCCCTGCCGCTTCTGTCTTTACATATTGCAAGGAGGGTGCTGCACGCTGGTAGCTCCCTCCTTGTAATAAACCGAACAAACAAGCGAACACTGATATTCGGTGTTAGTTTGTTCGTTTGATTTTTTCTATTCATTCATTCGTCTGTCTGATGAATGAATGAATAGGTGAAATTCACGTTCGCATGTCCAGGTGTTTCACTGGGCATGTGCGGGAATCTCACAGTCTGTGTAGTGTGGGTAGATGACGTGTCCCACAGGGACTTCACCTACCCACACAAAGATGGTGGCGCCCTGAATAAAGATCGGGGCAGAAGATAAAGAATAAAAAATAGGTAATGTGGGGGGCTTAGGGGCATTTGGGGGTGACTAGGGGGTCGATTGGATGTAGTGGAGGCGGGAGGGGGGTTAAAAAAAACGGAATTCGGCATGACAGTGCCGCTTTAAGGCACAATAAACATCATATGAGATACACTGTAGTGTCTACTTTCACCAATGGTAGGTCCTTGAAGGATAAATTCAACAGTTAAACTGCTACAATATCCCAAAATGAGACTTGCCCCCATCAAATTCATCTATCAAAATTATCACTGCGAAAACTGAAATGGTCAGGTCTCTTTTATGGCACTGTAACTTCACAGGATAGTGGCAAAGACATAGATTGAGGGTATCGTTTTACTCATTTGATATGGCTGAAAACCATATGGGGTTTTCTACAGCAGTAGTATATATCAGCTTTATGAAATACACATTAAAAATCCTTGTTTTATGTGTGTATGTCAGATATCTGAAAAAAACACAATTTTACTACACTTTTAGCAGAGATTGGTGGCGAAATGGCTATGCAAAAAGTGTCAGAATACCCTTTGGTAAATAGCCTGTTGCGTGTGCTTTATATAAATATATACTTTTGTGCGCCAATTTTGCTTTCTGTGTTGGCTATTAAGCTTACAAGACAAACATACCAAATTCTAAAATAGCTCCACATTAAAATTTTATTTTACTCCTTGTATTTTGTGGCCTGTAAAATCCGAGACATATTATGTACTCTGAAAATCAGAATTAATTGAATATTTTTTAATTACTTTCCTTAATTTGCACTTATTATACACACGTTATTATTGCCTAAACTGTGAGAACATTTTTTTTCCAATTTTTCTATAATAAATAAGAATTAATATATGTATATGTCACAGCAGATTAAAGCCCTTTTTGTCCTTTAAAAACAATATATAACATGTGTTAGTGCAATAAATAAGAAAACTGCAAACGGTGGTTGAACACAAACAGCAAAAAAAATGCAAAAATTGCTTGTGTCCTTAACCCCTTAACCCCTTAACGCCGTTATGGCGTACCATGCCGTCACGCATTAAATGGGCTTTAAAGCCGTTGCGACGGCATGGTACGCCGTAACGGCTTAAGCCCCCAAGAAGAGAGGTGTACTTACCTCCGCCGCGATCCTCTTCTGGGGGGCTGCCTGAGAGCCCAGGCAGCCCCTCCCTCAAAGAGCGATCACATGGCCCCCTATAGCTGGCTGTGGATCTGCCAGCAGGGGGACTGTCTGAAATATCAGACAGTCCCCCTGCTGGTAGGAGTGGTAAAAAAAAAAAATTAGACATGTGTAAAAATAAAATAAATATATTTATATATATATATATATATATATATATATAATATGTATATATATTATATATATAATATATATACATATTATATATATGTAACGTCATACAAAGTGTATTTTAATATTAATATAAGTACATATATTAATATTAAAATACACTTAGAATGACGTTACATATATATAATATGTATATATATTATATATAATAGATGTACATATATATATTATATATAAATATGTATAATTAAAATAATAAATAAATAAAATAAATAAATAAAATATTGAAACAAAATTTAATATAAATTATATATGCATATGTAATTTCATTCTAACTGTATTTTGTTATTAATATATATATATCGGTAACAAAATACACTTAGAATGACATTCTATATATATCTATCTATCTATATATAAAATACAAATAACCGCAAATATATATATATAGATAAATACATATAATTACATAAAAGATTACATTAGTATACGCGTAGAATTTAAATACCTATAAATGCATATATATTAAAATTCTACGTGTATATTTAAATAATCTTTTAACGTAATTATGTGATTTGATTAATTAAAATTTGATTGACATGCCTGACAACACAGGGAGAAAGTGCAGAGAATTTAATTCGCAAGCACTATATTTGACCCTGTAACTCTCCAAGACACCATAAAACCTGTACATAGGGGGTACTGTTTTACTCGGGAGACTTCGCTGAACTCAAATATTAGTGTTTCAAACTGGTAAATTGTATTACAACGATGATATTTTAAGTAAAAGTGACGTTTTGCGCATTTTTTTACAAGCGAACGGCACTTTTATGGTCTATATTATTGTTGTAATATGTTTTACTGTTTTAAAACACTAATATTTGTGTTTAGTGAAGTCTCCCGAGAATAACAGTACCCCCCATGTACAGGTTTTATGGTGTTTTGGAAAGTTAGAGAGTCACATATAAGGCTTGCATTTCATTTTTTTCACATTGAAATTTGCCAGATTGGTTATGTTGCCTTTGAGAGCGTATGGTAGCCCAGGAATGAGAATTACCCCCATGATGGCATACCATTTGCAAAAGTAGACAACCCGAGGTATTGCAAGTGGGGTATGTCCAGTCTTTCTTAGTAGCCACTTAGTCACAAACACTGGCCAAATATTAGTTTTTTGCTTTTTTCACACAAAAACAAATATGAATGCTAACTTTGGCCAGTGTTTGTGACTAAGTGGCTACTAAAAAAGACTAAACATACCCCACTTTCAATACCTTGGCTTGTCTACTTTTTCAAATGCTATGCCATTATGGGGGTAATGCTCATTCCTGGGCTACCACACCATCTCAAAGGTAACATTACTAACCTGGAAAATTTCAATTTGAAAATGGAATGTTCTATATTTGACCCTGTAACTTTCCAAAACAACATAAAACCTGTTAATGGGGGGTACTGTTGTACTCGTGAGACATTGCTGATTACAAATCTGTGCATCTGTGCATAACAGTGTTATGACATTCACAGTTAAAATGTCAGACGGAAATGCAAATTTAAAAAAAAAATCTAATTTTCTCACATTTTTTTAAATTTTATTCATAATAAATTATGTTCCATATATGAATAGTTAATGATAGATTAAAGCCCTGTTTCTCCTGAACAAAATGATATATAATAAGTGTGGGTGCATATAATTTGAAAGAGGGGAACTACGGGTGAACAGACATATAGCGCAAATTCCAGTTTTTGTTTACGTTTTGTTTTGATCAGAACGTGCACTATTGACTCCGTCCTGAAGGGGTTAAGGACACATGACATGTCATGATTCCCTTTTATTCAAGTTTGGTCCTTAAGGGGTTAAGGGTAAGTCCAGTTTTTGAAGCTGTGTCCTTAAGGGGTTAAAAATCAATCAGGGACAGACACCAAACAACTGCATTGAGCTGTAAGTATTCTGGTGACTACAGTGTCCCTTTAAGGGAACAGGTACACTGCACCAGACCATTTCAATAAGATGAAGTGACTTGAATCGAGTCCATACATGAATATTACGCAACTAGCACCTCACAATTTTTCTACTTTGCCCAAACTAAACATGGCGCCGTTATCAAACACACAGAGACATGTTTTGACCTTACGTCACTATGTCTGTGAGGACGGTTTTAGTTTATCGGCCTCCTCGCGTCTAGAGGCGCGCGTTTTTAAATTCGTCCGTGCACGTTAAAGTTTTGTGAACGCGATTAAATGTGCGAGCATCAAAGACGTCACAAAACGGGTGATGCGCGCGCACGCACCTTACGAGAGCGTGACCGCGCGAAACAAAATGGCGGCGGCCACAAGAGAAAGAAGCTGAGGTGAGAATTTTTGGATGTATGTTTTTAGCACGTTTACATTTTCTCACACTTATTTCCTTACGTTTAAGCATTGTAGTGTGTTAACGTTACACATTTTTATTCATAGATGTATAAATAAAACAATAGGACAGCTGTATGATCATTGAAATTGTCTGTCATTCATCATTGCAATGCATATTTATACTGGTCTTAAAAACTGAAATGCAAGAATGAATTGCTTTAGTTCGTTTAAATATGTTTAGTAATTATGACCCCTTTCTATTGGTATTCATAGTGTGTTATGTAAATATATATGTTGAATTCAAATCTATCCTTAACATAATGTTTTGCTAATGAAGCCTAAACAGCTCAACATAATTTACGTATTACAATTCCTATAATTTTATGGTAGTTACTAGAGTTTTTCAGGTACATGCATGCTTCCAAAAATAGTTTGAATAGTAATAACTTCATATTATGGTTACGTTTTTAAAAATGAAACCAAGACAAATTAGTGCTAAACACTACTGCAGATTATATGTGAAATGTCTTAAAATTTAAAGAGAATATGCAAAATACTACTCACTGGCTATAATGAATATTTGTAACCTAATTTCAAGTGGTTTTCTTGTGAAAATTACAACATATGAAGACAGCCAGGTTAAAAGTCAAAGTACAGGCAGACAGTGAAAGAATATAAAACCCTCTCTGAATAACTTTCATTCTCTATGCATTAGTCAAAGGACCACTCTAGTGCCAGGAAAACATACTCGTTTTCCTGGCACTATAGTGCCCTGAGGGTGCCCCCACCCTCAGGGTCCCCTCCCACCCGGCTCTGGAAAGGGAAAAAGGGGTAAAACTTACCTTTTTCCAGCGCTGGGCGGGGAGATCTCTGCCTCCTATCCTCCTCCGTTCCGCCCCGTCGGCTGAATGCGCACGCGCGGCAAGAGCTGTGCGTGCATTCAACCGGTCGCATAGGAAAGCATTTACAATGCTTTCCTATGGACGCTTGCGTGCTCTCACTGTGATTTTCATAGTGAGAATCACGCAAGCGCCTCTAGCGGCTGTCAATGAGACAGCCGCTAGAGGATTTGGGGGAAGGCTTAACCAATTTATAAACATAGCAGTTTCTCTGAAACTGCTATGTTTATAAAAAAATGGGTTAACCCTAGCTGGACCTGGCACCCAGACCACTTCATTAAGCTGAAGTGGTCTGGGTGCCTAGAGTGGTCCTTTAACCCCTTAAGGACACATGACATGTGTGACATGTCATGATTCCATTTTATTCCAGAAGTTTGGTCCTTAAGGGGTTAAAGGGACACTCCAAGTACTAGAACGACAACATGCTTTTAAAATCATTATTAAAGGGTTACTGTGACGCTTTTTAAAGACTTAGCTTTTTTTTTTTAAAACTTAATATGCTCGATTGGTTATTATTCATTATACCCACCCACCCCACATACACACATTTTACAATAAAACCAACCACCTCGAATCCAGCCGCCTTCCACGTATTTTGCAATTTGACCAAGGGTTTTGAGCAGGGTCCAAGCAAATTATTATTATTATTATTATTATTATTATTATTTTTTTTTTTTTTTTAAATATAGAGATTCATTTCATTGGGCTATGTTGCTTGCTCAGACTCCCTGAGTGCACTCTGATTGAGGCAGTGGGGAGGGTATTTAATAAAATTTGAAAACTATCTACTAGGGTGAAGGGAGCAAGTTTTCCCTTGCAGACGCATTACAATGCTGAGTACAGATTAAGTGGAATACAAATCTCTATTCCTAATACTATAGAACCCTCTGGTCCTTACTCCCCCTCAGGCATATCAGTGTTTAAAAACCCTTTCCGAACCAAAATCCAATGTCCCTTGGCACTGGAACAGCGCTCCGCCTTCTCCGACTGGGGGACCTAATGCGCATGTATGGTGAGCTCATTAGGCCCTCCCCATTGAAAAGCTTGCCTCGATGCGTTCCTATGGGGATATCATTGACTTTGGATATCGATGTCCAGCATCCATTAGAAAACCTGGAGTCCGGTTAAATCCTGAAAGTGCCTCTAGGCTGTCTTCGTACAGCAATGTAAACATTGAAGTTTCTATGGAACTACAGTGTTTTACATTACGGGACTAAGGGTGTTATATCAAAATCCCCTACCCTCGTCACGTCCGGTGAGGAAAGTCAACTGGATCCTGTGCTGCACATGCATGCTAGCACTCCTGCTACTCCTCCACAGCAAGGTCCTGGAAGGTAAGTAAAGCTAGTTTTACACTTTCATTATAGTTAGTGCATTCACTAAGTTTAGGCACACAGGACATTAAAGTACCACTCTAGGCACCCAGACCACTTCAGCTTAATGAAGTGGTCTGGGTGCCAGGTCCAGCTAGGGTTAACCCATTTTTTTTTTATAAACATAGCAGTTTCAGAGAAACTGCTATGTTTATAAATTGGTTAAGCCTTCCCCCAAATCCTATAGTGGCTGTCTCACTGACAGCCGCTAGAGGCGCTTGCGTGATTCTCACTGTGAAAATCACAGTGAGAGCACGCAAGAGTCCATAGGAAAGCATTGTAAATGCTTTCCTATGCGACCGGCTGAATGCGCGCGCAGCTCTTGCCGCGCGTTCGCATTCAGCCGACGGGGCGGAACGGAGGAGGATCGGAGGCAGAGATCTCCCCGCCCAGCGCTGGAAAAAGGTA